>NC_044044.1:48271335-48510198 GCF_901765095.1 Microcaecilia unicolor
TCCGTCAAGCTAACCGCCCGTACCACGTTCTCCGGCAACGAATTCCAGAGTCTAATTACACGTTGGGTGAAGAAAAATTTTCTCCGATTCGTTTTAAATTTACCACACTGTAGCTTCAACTCATGCCCTCTAGTCCTAGTATTTTTGGATAGCGTGAACAGTCGCTTCACATCCACCCGATCCATTCCACTCATTATTTTATACACTTCTATCATATCTCCCCTCAGCCGTCTCTTCTCCAAGCTGAAAAGCCCTAGCCTTCTCAGCCTCTCTTCATAGGAAAGGTACAGGTACTTATTTTGTACCTGGGGCAATGGGGGGGTTAAGTGACTTGCCCAGAGTCATAAGGAACTGCAGTGGGAATTGAACTCAGTTCCCCAGTATCAAAGTCCGCTGGACTAAACACTAGGCTACTCCTCCACTTAAGACTTACTATACCGCCTTTAACCAGCAAAGTGTAGATCAAAGCGGTTTACAATATAAAAATATACATAAAAGAAAAGAACTTCAAAGACCCTGATAGAAAAGTAAGAAACAATCATGTAACAAACATAAAATATACATAAGTACATAAGTAATGCCACACTGGGAAAAGACCAAGGGTCCATCGAGCCCAGCATCCTGTTCACGACAGCAGCCAATCCAGGTCAAGGGCACCTGGCGAGCTACCCAAACGTACAAACATTCTATACATGTTATTCCTGAAATTGTGGATTTTTCCCAAGTCCATTCAGTAGCGATCTATGAACTTGTCCTTTAGGAATGTAAAAAAAGTGGGAGAGCGACCAAGGATACCAGAAACTGGAGGATGTTCGATAATACACAATTTATTAATAATTTGAAGACTCGACACAACGTCGTGTTTCGGCCGTCAGGCTTCTTACAAGGTACTTTTTTAAAACTGCATTACGAAGAGCGCGAGCAGCGCTTCTGACGGCATTTTTTCCAAACACAATCTTTTTAAAGACTACAACGTTATATCTGAAGGATCATTTTGTCTTAGAGTTAGCTGTAAAACTTCAAAAGGCTTGTCGTCACCTTTGCTACGCAGCACTTCACAAAACTCCTGATGCAGGCCTGACGGCCGAAACACGACGTTGTGTCGAGTCTTCAAATTATTAATAAATTGTGTATTATTGAACATCCTCCAGTTTCTGGTATCCTTGGTTGCTCTCCCACTTTTTTTACATTTCTGTTTTTACCGTGGGGTGTTTGAGTTCTCCGCTTTTCTGGCGGATTTTCCCTTGTCCTTTAGGAAACCTCCAACCCCTTTTTAAACTCTGCCAAGCCAACCGCCTTCACCACGTTCCCCGGCAACGAATTCCAGAGTTTAATTATGCGTTGGGTGAAGAAACATTTTCTCCTATTTGTTTTAAATTTACTACACTGTAGTTTCATCGCATGCCCCCTAGTCCTAGTATTTTAGAAAGCGTGAACAGACGCTTCACATCCACCTGTTCCACTCCACTCATTATTTTATATACCTCTATCATGTCTACCCTCAGCCATCTTTTCTCCAAGCTGAAAAGCCCCAGCCTCCTTATTCTTTCTTCATAGGGAAGTCGTCCCATCTCCGCTTTCATATTTGTCGCCCTTCGCTGCGTCTTTTCCAATTCTACTATATCTTTCTTGAGATGCGGCGACCAGAATTGAACACAATACTCAAAGTGCGGTCGCACCATGGAGCAATACAATGGCATTATAACATCCTCACACCTGTTCTCCATACCTTTCCTAATAATACCCAACATTCTATTCGCTTTCCTAGACGCAGCAGCACACTAAGCAGAAGGTTTCAGTGTATTATCAACGACGACACCCAGATTCCTTTCTTGGTCCGTAACTCCTAACGTGGAACCTTGCATGATGTAGCTATAATTCGGGTTCTTTTTTCCCCACATGCATCGCCTTGCACTTGCTCACATTAAACGTCATCTGCCATCTAGCCGCCCAGTCTCGTAAGGTCCTTCTGTAATTTTTCACAATCCTGTCGTGAGTTAACGACTTTGAATAACTTTGTGTCATCAGCAAATTTAATTACCTCGCTAGTTATTCCCATCTCTAAATCATTTATAAATATATTAAAAAGCAGTGGTCCTAGCACAAACCCCTGAGGAACCCCACTAACTACCCTTCTCCATTGTGAATACTGTCCATTTAACCCCACTCTCTGTTTCCTATCCTTCAACCAGTTTTTAATCCACAATAGGACTTTTCCTCCTATCCCATGACCCTCCAATTTCCTCTGTAGCCTTTCATGAGGTACCTTGTCAAACGTCTTTTGAAAATCCAGATATACAATATCAACCGGCTCCCCTTTGTCCACATGTTTGTTTACTCCTTCAATGAATTGAAGTAAATTGGTCAGGCAAGATTTCCCCACACAAAAGCCGTGCTGACTTGGTCTCAGTAATCCATGCCCTTGGATGTGCTCTGTAATTTTGTTTTTAATAATAGCCTCTACCATTTTCCCCGGCACCAACGTCAGACTCACCGGTCTATAATTTCCCGGATCTCCCCTGGAACCTTTTTTAAAAATGGGCGTTACATTGGCCATCCTCCAATCTTCTAGTACCACTCCCAATTTTAAGGATAAATTGCATATCACTAACAGTAGCTCCGCCAGCTCATTTTTCAGTTCTATCAGTACTCTAGAATGAATACCATCCGGTCCAGGAGATTTGCTACTCTTCAGTTTGCTGAACATACAACAAATCAGGTTCCATCAAAAGCTTGCTAAACAGCCAAGTCTTCATTTTAATCTTAAAGGATTTCCAAAATATCACACTTCTAATAAAGAGAGGGAGAGCATTCTAAACAGCAGGAACCTGAAAGAAAAATGCACTCCCGTCAAGCAGTGCAAAGACCCGGCTGTTCATTTCTGATCTACAAGGCACTCTCAAAAAAAAAAAAAAACCCATCTCTTTACTCCAACCTGGCAGCCACATCTGAAATTAACAGACCCTTGAGACTGGAAGCCCCTTGACCTCAGCTTCTTTACACTGGCCGGTATAAGGTGTCCCAACCTGCGAGGAATCCTTGAAAGAAGAAACATAAATTAATAACTAAATCTTCCCTGCAGACTTTTTGGGAACTTTTCTTGGATGCCTGCCTGTTTTCCTCTGGCAGCAAAGATGAAAAAAAAAAACCTCTTAAAAGCTTCTCTGGTGATGCAGAGCCAAGATCTGAGATGCAGGCAGTTAGGAGCTAATTAGAGGGGAGAGAGACAGGAGGTTCCCCAGTTTCTGTCGGCTCCCCCCTCCCCACCCAGTGTGACCTCAGAGATCCCTTTAAACCTTGGACAAGTCACTTTATCTCCCACCACCTCAGGAGACTGTAAACTCTTAGGGGCAGGGACTCATCATACCTGACTCATCACCGTGTACATTTCAGAGCTCTATAATAAATGGGGTGGAGGGGGGTGAGATCAGGAGAATCCAAACTCATTCTATAGGCAAATGAGCTCCAGCACAGGCAAAATGCAGACAACACATTAAAACCCCCACTTCAAAGCTGAATATTGTTTTCTGTAATTGCTGCACTTGGAGTAAATGCTCACTGATGGTACCTTCTCCCCCCTCCCCCCCCCCTTCTCTCTTTTACAAAAAGAAACTGTAAAAAAAAGGTGTCATGGTACCAAAGGAAAAAAAAAAGTGGTGGATATGTATGACGCACGCCTTGGACGCGGGTCTAGTTTAGTTTTCTTGGGCATGCGCGTAGCATCAACGCTTAGCGAGCGACTGTTCTACGCATGGTCTGGGCACCTTCCCTGCCGAGCTGCTTGCTGAAACTGCGTTCAGCTCATTTGCATGCTGTTTCCTTTGACCATTGCTCGCTATCTTGAAATTGGTAACTTCGGTGGATCTAATCGCACGCAGTTTTTAACGGCAACTATTGAGCATCAGCCTGGTTCATAAAATCATCCATGGTGATGCCCCAGCCTACATGTCAGACCTAATGGACCTACCATCCAGGAATGCAAAAAAATCTTCTCGCACATTCCTTAGTCTTCATTTTCCCAACTGTAAAGATCAAAAATACAAAAAATACAAATTAATGCACGCATCTACCTTCTCTTATATGAGCACGCAACTCTGGATCGCGTTGCCACGCAACCTGAAAGCAACCTATGAAAGGACCAGCTTCCACAAATTACTGAAGACTTATCTCTTTGACAAGATATACCACAAAGATCAACACATGTAAAAATCCCCAAATATATCCAGCAATGTCTTATAACGTCTTCTGCTATACCAATATCATGTATTTCCTTCTGTAAACCAAACGTCTATTCTCTTCCTATTTCCATTATCCATGATGTATTGTAAGCCACATTGAGCCTGCAAAGAGGTGGGAAAACGTGGGATACAAATGCAATAAATAAGTCAGCTATACATCTATCTGAGATGGGTTAGGCTTGGCGAATCTTGTCTGATGGTGGGGGAGAGGGAGAAATGGCCTCTTGAGGTCCCCTCCATTTCCTCTTTCTATGATTTTATTTCAGTGAACAAGTAAATCGATTTTTTTTTTACGTGTTCCAAAAGTTCAAAGACTAGCACGGGCATCTTCGAAAGAGAAGGGCGCCCATCTTCCGACACAAATCGGGAGACGGGTGTCCTTCTCTCAGGGTCGCCCAAATCAGCATATTGGAAAGCCAGTTTTGGGCGTCCTCAACTGCTTTGCATCGCGGGGACGACCAAAGTTCATGGGGGCGTGTCGGAGGCATAGCGAAGGCGGGACAGGGGCGTGCTTAAGAGATGGGCGTCCTCGGCCGATAATGGAAAAAAGAAGGGCGTCCCTGACGAACATTTGGTCCCTTTTTTTCACGACCAAGCCTCAAAACGGTGCCCAAACTGACCAGATGACCACTGGAGGGAATTGTGGATGACCTCCCCTTACTCTCCCCCAGTGGTCACCAACCCCCTCTCACCCTAAAAAAAACTTAATTTTTGTTTTTGCCAGCCTCAAATGTCATACGCAGCTCCATGACAACAGTATGCAGGTCCCTGGAGCAGTTTTAGTGGGTTCAGTGCACTTCAGGCAGGCAGACCCAGGCCCATCCCCCCCCCTACCTGTTACACTTGTGGTGGTAAATGGGAGTCCTCCAAAACCCACCACAAACCCACTGTACCCACATCTAGGTGCCTCCATTCACCTGTAAGGGCTATGGTAGTGGTGTACAGTTGTGGGGAATGGGCTTTGGGGGGGCTCAGCACCCAAGGTAAGGGAGCTCTGCACCTGGGAGCAATTTGTGAAGTCCACTGCAGTGCCCCCTGGGGTGCCCGGTTGGTGTCCTGGCATGTGAAGGGGACCAGAGCACTACGAATGCTGGCTCCTCCCACAACCAAATGCTTTGAATTTGGTCATTTTCGAGATGGGCGTCCTCGGTTTCCATTATTGCTGAAAACTGGGGACGACCATCTCTAAGGTCGACCATCTCTAAGGTCAACCTAAATGTTGAGATTTGGGCGTCCCCGACCGTATTATCGAAACAAAAGATGGACAGGAACGTAAGACCTTTGAAGTCAGAATGATTCAATATTTTGACACCAACCAGACAGGACTTAAGATCTGGGTTTTCTAGCCCATTATAAACCCACCTTTTCACTGCTGCTTTTGGCTCCTAGCCTCTACTCATTTGCCCTCCCTTGTTCCTTCCTTCCTTCTCACCCAGTACTTCCCTCATCTGTAACTGTCTTGCCTGTCTGTATTATTTAGATTGTAAGCTCTTTAGAGCAGGGACCGTCTCTTTGTGTCGGGTGTTCAGCGCTGCGTGCGTCTGGTAGCGCTATACAAATGCTAATAAAAAACCATAAAAATGTACTGCTTTGTTTGTCACCCTCCTGTCTCCATGCATATCTCCTTGTCTCTCACCTATCCACCCCCATCCTTTAGACTGTCACTGAAATGCTTTGATGTTTCACTTATATATACTGTCATCTACCAACATTTGCTTATTTCCGATCTGACGAAGAAAGGCAACCTTCGAAAACTAATCAAGAAATGTATTGTTATGTTCAATAAAAAAGGTATCATCTTATTTTCTTTTCCATGTTTTATTTTGTTTTATTTCTATTGATTACTCTTTCAAAAATTTGAAAGACCAGGGGACACTCAATGAAATGACATGGAAATACTTTTAAAACAAATAGGAAGAAACATTTTTTTTTACTCAAAGAATAGTTAAGCTTTGGAGGAGGTTACCGGAGGAGGTGGTAACAGTGGTTAGCGTTTCTGGGTTTTAAAAAGCTTTGGAGCAGTTCTTGGAGGAAAAGTCCATAGTCTGTTAGTGAGAGGGACATGGAGGAACCACTACTTACCCTGGGATTGGTAGTATGGAATTTTACTGCTATTTGGGCTTCTGCCAGGTACTCGTGACCTGGATTGGCCACTGTGGAAACAGGATTCTGGGCTAAATGGACCATTGGTCTGACCCAGTATGGCTAGTGTTATGGTCTTATGTAGAAGCCACATGCTCAGACATACAGGGCCCTTCAGTGGCTCAGAAATCCCAGGAAGGACCTGCTATCCGTGTTCAAGCCTGGGGCTTCCTATACATTGGAAGTTTTACGTGCAGACTCAAAACAATTGAAAACCTTGTCAGGGAATGAGTTTGGGTTTGTTTGTTTCTGTGGCAATTACTGAAAAAAATCTGCTTGCTAGACGCAGGGCTGCACGTCCTCCTGGCTCCATTCTGCAGTAATTAACCAGCAGCCCAGAGGAGAGGGGGTGGGGGAGAGCTGGGACTTGAGAGAAAATAATCCGTGCTGAAGTTGCTAATACAAAATGTTAGGTTATTATAAAGGGCCAGAGGGATAAGCCTGGAGATCCACAGGCAATGGGGTGGGGAGGGAGGTAAGAAAATCTTCCACCACACACTTCTGCCATGGAGCCAGAGAGGACCAGCTAGTCACACACGCTTGATGATGGTAAACAGCACAGTCGATTCCAAGTCACACTTTGATAGCCCATTAGCGTCACAGCCCAGATGCCGATCAGAAATGCGTTCTGAGATGGCAAATGTGGCAGCTGGGGGCACAAGAGGCGAAACTGCAGGAGGAAATGTACCCAAGACAGTCGGAGGCGTAGCTAGGTTTTGATATTTGGGGGAGCGGACTTTTGTAAAATAGGCGCCAGACGTGGGCGTAGTTTGACTTTTCCATTTGGGGGGGGGGGGGGACAAAGGGCGTGGCTTGGCACATTTGCATATGCACATCTCATACATATTCATTATGGCTATTTAAAAAAAACAACAACACACACGCACCGGACTAAAATGCTGAATATGAAGCCAGCATATCAAAAACAACAAGACCAGACACTTTATGAAATAACACAAAACCCTACAAAAAGACACTCAAAACCTATACAGAAAACTTAACACACAACAGTCTTAACCCACCTATGAAAAGACAGTGCTATAAATTTTACACTGGACCCTACAGCACCAATATACCTGCTACTGGAAAACTGTAACAAGCTGGACTGTTACACATTCCTACACAAAGACTACATGCTAGCAGAATCCGTCACGTCAGTCACATATGCAGAACATGGACAGACCCTCATGTGATACAAAACAGGGAACCACAAAAAACATGCCCACAAAAACTGAAATATAGATCTCATCAGGAAAGCCAGACTGTGTAAGCAGTGCAAATACTGGTAAAAAAAAAAAAAAGAAACAAATGTATTTTCTCCTGTACTCTGTAAAATACAATAGGAAAAAAAATGTACATTTCACAAAACAGGCACATCTTAGTCAATAAAAAAAAATGTTTTCTTTTCTACCTTTGTTGTTTGAGCATTCTATTTTTCTAGTTGGGCTGGTCCCACTCTCTTTTCCACTTTCCATGTGCCAGTCTTCTCCTAAATTCTTTTCCAGGTTGGCTTTTCCAATTTTTTGCTCTTCTCCTTGTGACTCGGGGCAAGTCACTTAACCCTCCGTTGCCCCTGGTACAAAATAAGTACCTGAATATATGTAAACCGCTTTGAACGTAGTTGCAAAAACCTCAGAAAGGCCGTATATCAAGTCCCATTAACAAGATTCCATGCAGAATCTTAAAAAGTAGCAACATTCCAAAGAATAACAAGATTCCAGAATCCCAGCCTATTTCAGATTCTACATGGAATGTCGCTACTATTTGAGGTTCCACATGGAATGTTGCTAGTGGAGGAGAAGCCTAGTGGTTAGTGCAGTGGACTTTGATCCCACTGCAGCTCCTTGTGACTCTGGGCAAGTCACTTAACCCTCCATTGCCCCTGGTACAAAATAAGTACTGAATATACGTAAACCGCTTTGAATGTAGTTGCAAAAACCTCAGAAAGGCGGTATATCAAGTCCCAATTCCCCCTTCTGTTGTCTTCTTCCTGTCCTCTGCATCTGTCTGGCACTGATCTTTCATTTTATGTCTCCCCCCTCCACCCCCACACTTTTCTCTCACTCTTTAGTCCTTAGTATCCATCTACCTACTGGCTTTGACCATCTCCCTCTCATTTCTTGTACATCATACACAAAAGACAGTCCCTGCTCAAAGAACTTACAATCTAGATAAGACAGGCCTCCTCTTTCTGCTTCATGAGTCCTCCTTACTGGAATGCTCTGCCTCCAGCATTAAAAGAGGCTACCGGCCATATTCAATTCAAGAAATTTCTCAAAACGTATCTACGTGAAAAAAATTTGCTCCTCTGCTACTTAATTCCCTGCTGTCCCGCATTTGTCCTCCCTGTTGTCTCCCCCCCCCCTAAAAGTTTCTTGCTCTCTAATCCGCCATTGTATTGTTAAGTTGTTCCTTCCATAAATGTTGTTAGCCACATAGAGCCTGCTATGTTGGGAATATGTGGGATACAAATGTTCTAAAATAACGAAATACACAGACAGAACAATTAAGGACCACCTTACTAGTCAGACTGGAAGGGTCACGCTCAGTGCCGTAGCGAGGGTGCCTGACACCTGGGGCGGGTCACCGCTGCGCACCCCCCCCCCCTGGGTGCAGGGCACGGTGCCCCCCCCCTCTGGAGCGCACCCCCCCCCGAAACGCACCCTACCTTGCAGCGGGGGGCAGGCGGGAGGGCCGATCTGCCCCCAGTGCACGTCACTGGGAGCTGCGTCGGCTCTGCTGCTTCCCTGCTTTCTCTGCCTCGGAACAGGAAGTAACCTGTCCCGGGGCAGAAAGAGCAGGGAACCAGCGAGCCGACACCCCCCCAGCGTGTGCACCCGGGGCGGACCGCCCCACCGCCCCCCCCTTCCTACGCCACTGGTCACGCTGGTCTTTACCTGCCCACATTGACTAAGTTACTGTGCATTATGGGATCTGCAGCACTGATTTCAATGGGTAGAAGCAGGCACTACAACGCCCACAATGCTTTGAGATGTAAGTTCAAAACCAGGACAGGCCAAAAAGCCTCCCTCCTAGAACTGGAGAACTTGGCAGCTCTACAATACTCCAGCGCCTCTGGACCAGCTGGTTGTGCCCCTGAACTATCTTATTAAGGTTTCCATGAAGAGAAGCAAATAAGCTGACTGCGAGGTCTGACGCTTGGCCAAGAAACTCTGGCCCTGCAGTGCAATAGATGGTTTCCCCTTTCCATACCAGGCCCAGGGGACCGTTTCATTTTTTATTGATGAACAGATAAAACTGAGCCAATTCCTTGGCCTCCCATATGCTGAAAATAAATTCTCAGGATTCTTGCTAGCTTTCTCTTTCTGGGAAGCTCTGCTCCTATTCCTCAGGGACCCTAGTTCTCTGCTAATTAAGTCTAGGCTGGGAGGGGGCGCGGAGCTCGGAGCCTGATGTGAACGGAGCACGGAGTGCGAACTCCTCAGCCTGACCATCGAGCCTAATTATTGTAGCCAAAATATACCTTTTTACACCTTGCTACTGTCACTCACCACTTTCTCGATATGACAGAGAATTACAAAACTCCAACATCTGATCAACAATTCTCAGTGTTCTCCAGTTTAAAAAGACCAAAGACTAATCCTTCTACTCCAGACGAAATGACGGACAGAGTCAAGTCGAAACCACCGAACCCTATTTACACACTAAAAGACATGCTCAAAATGCAACTGGAACTGACCAAAAATCTTCAAAAAGAACTGGAGAATTTAAATGCTAATTTTAATCTATCTGAATAACAGCTAAATAATTTAGAACAGAGAACATCAACTTTGGAACTAACAGCTTAGAAAAGTAAGCAAAATGAAACAAACATCCAGAAGGTTCAACTCGAACTGGAGAACTTATCTAACCATAATCCTAGAAGCAACATCAGAATTTTGTGATTTGCCAGAAACTTCAGAGGGCTCTGATACGATTGTCTTTCTTTCCTCCTGGCTCCCGAAAATACTAGATCTCTCCTTTGAGCCTCAATTGGAAATCCAAGGGTCTCTCCGAGTTCCTTCAAGGCCTCCTTCTACTGCTAAACATCCAAAGCCTACCGTAGTGAAAATCCTTCTTTACCAACGCGCTCTGAAAATTCTCACTACTGTGAGGTCTCAACAACATATCCTATTTAACGGTAAGAAAATATTTTTCATTTTGAATCTAGAGAAAACAACTGTACTTCAAAGAAAAATATTCCTGAATATGAGACAAGACCTTAAAGATCTAGGAGCTAAATTTGGCCTACTGTACCTCGCATGGACGATTGTGACATTTGTTAAGGAGACATCTAGTTATACTAATCAGCTCTTCTACAAGATTTTATTGATAGACATAACATGCCAGGTTCAACCCCTCAGAGAAAAGCTATATTGGTTGCCACTCAAGGAACGCATCACGTTCAAGATCTGCACATTAGTTCACAAAATCCTTTAGGGAGATGCGCTAGCCTACATGCTTGACCTTGTTGACTTACCACCCAGGAATGCTAAACGGTCAGCCCGCACATTCCTCAACCTACACTTCCCAAGCTGTCAAAACCTAAAATACAAACTACTACTACTATTTAACATTTCTAAAGCGCTACTAGGGTTACGCAGCGCTGTACAATTTACATAGAAAGACATGCTTCCAGCTTTTCATACATGGGCACACAGATGTGGAATGCACTACCACGTAACTTAAAAACAGTCTACGATCTAACTAACTTTCGTAAATCTCTGAAGACATATCTCTTCAACAAGGCATACCACAACATCTAAGAACTGTAACCACACCACCTTACCACTCGGCCTCCATTTCGATTGATTTCTTTTTATGCTTGTATGCTTAATTTTGCGATGTCAACCCATTCTCTATGTAACAACAATTGTAACTTCCACTCTGGAATAGCGAATGCCATAACGGAGCATTGTAAGCCACATTGAACCTGCAAATAGGTGGGAAAATGTGGGATACAAATGCAACAAATAAATAAATATCACGCCTAGCATTCCACGCCTAAATCTAAGCGTATTCCATAACAATTTGCATAACTTAATTGGCTTAACAAGCCAATCAGCATTGTTAACGGCACTTAACAAGCAATAATGAGCACTAATTGGCAATAATTAGAATTTACGTGCATAACTCGCTAAGCGTATGCTGTAATTCACTGCACCTAAATTCCAATGCGTACATTCAAAAAGGGCGTGGTTATGGCCAGGGTAATGGGCGTTTTGTGGGTGTTCCCAAATTTACACACATTGTTATAAAATATGGCGCAGTCCACATAAATCTACATGCAGGGAATTATGCCATATTTTGAAAGGTATAAATGGATGCGCATTGTTTTAGGTGCTGAGATATGAACTAAGCTTAGGTGAAAATGATTTCCACACGGCTTTTCAAGGCTCCATATCTAGAATCTGTCTTGGAATGCTGGTAAATTCTGAATATGAGACAAGGCCTTAAAGATCCAGGAGCTAAATTTGGCCTGCTGTACCCCGCACGGATGATCATGATGTATGCTAATAAAACAACTACTTACATTGATCCTGCTCTTCTACAAGATTTTATTGATAGACATAAAATGCAGTGAATATAATGTCATGTCTTCAAACTAAATTAATCTGTCTTGGTATTGAACCTTTGATTTGCAGTACTAAATTTCACTGCAGTTCACCTTAAGATGCCTGAAATTTATATAAGATTATTCCAGGTCAAGATGACATATTGTTTTATATTTCATTGATTCTATTCCAGATATACTGACTTATTTTCTTGAAGACGTCAGGAAATACTACCTCAGGCTTGATCATCTCATCTGTGAGCTGCCTCGTACTCGTCCTGTTCTCATTGGACTAATTTGTATAGATTATAAACTTGTGCCTTTTTTAAATTTCATAGTATAAAATATATAATCGTTTTCTAACAGGGCTGCCTATTTTCATGATTTATGTTTAAATTGATGTATGGATCAACCTAATTATTATAAATCTACTTTAACTTTTGCCAGGCATATCCCGATCTGCTGTTTATTATACAATCCATGTTTGATGCGCATTTTTCTTTTGATTGTTTTTGGCACTTGAATCCGTTTAACGGTTGAGGTCTCCCTCTTTGCCTCTTCATTTCATGTCTCTCTCACCCGTTGTGTATTCCACATCCGATCGTGTAGGTTTACAATTTTCTTTATTGTTCCTATGATATACCTTTCTTTTACCTTCCTGGAGACCAGGGGCGTAGCCAGACCTTACGGTGGGAGGGGGCCAGAGCCCAAGGTTGGGGGCACATTTTGAGTGCTGCCCCTCCACCCCACCACCATGTCTCGCCTCCTCACCCCCAACCACTTCGCCTTGCCTCACTCCCGTACCACCTCGCCTGCAGCGCTTCCACATGGAGGTGAGAGGCGCTGTCAGGTCAGTGCAGGGGGCCCGATACGGAGGGGGGGCGGGAGTTGTGGCAGGGATGGGGGGAGGGTGGTGCATGCAATGTTCGTTTCCAGGCTCCAGTGGCAGCGTCCGACAGTCCGACTCCATTTCCCTCTCTGTTCCGCCCTCTGACGTCATCACGTCTTGACGCAAGGGCGGGACAGAGAGGGAAGTCTCTACTGCGCATTTACAGGTGAGTCGGTCACTTGCCATTTATATGTTTGATACGCTTTTTAATCAAAACATAGGGTGCACTTTCCATCTCATTAAAGAACTTTCTGCTCCTTCTAATGAGCTGTCATGGATACCAGTGAAGAATGGGGTTCCAATCCCCTCCCTTAGGCACTGCGGTTCAAAAGCTGACTCGTACGCAGCCCTGCATGGCACAAGGTCTCCACCGAAGAATCAGCTCTCCTAAGTAAGTGGCCTCCGGGGATCACACCTCCGAAGCATCTGACTTATTTTACCCACTGTCTCATTCAGAAATCTTCCAGTGTGAGTAATATCCCCGGGAGGGTATTTAAACAGAAATGTGAATGAGAAATTTACCGAGCGCCTTAAGACAGCACCACATTACGTATCTACGAGGGCTTTTTTGACAGATTTACTGCTTAATAATTTATCGCGAAGGGAGTTGAGGCAGGGTCGCCTGTAAATAATTAACTTATTATAAACTGTGAGATGATTAATGGTGAAATGAGTTACTTGCCTCTAGCCAGTTGGAGGTGAAAAGAATGCCATGAGCTATCTCGTAGAAGAGGTGGGAATTTCAAGCCCTATAAGCTCTTCTTTAGATGGAAAAATTCAGCAGCTAACTCATGGCTGTGAAGTTAGGAATTGTGGGCATCTCAAGGCCTTCCCGACCCCCTTAATTCTAGAAAGGCCTACAGTGCAGGAGTGGCCTCGTGGTTAGAGCACCGGTCTTGCAATCCAGAGGTGGCCGGTTCAAATCCCACTGCTGCTCCTTGTGATCTTGGGCAAGTCACTTAACCCTCCGCTGCCTCAGGTACAAACTTAGATTGTGAGCCCTCCTGGGACAGAGAAATATCCAGAGTACCTGAATGTAACTCACCTTGAGCTACTACTGAAAAAGGTGTGAGCAAAATCTAAATAATTAAATTAGAATATGTTCAGAGATGTGACAATCAATCATGTACAGTGATATCTCGGTTTTCGTTGATAATCCGTCCAAAACAATCAATGAAAACCGAAACAGACGAAAACCGAGGCAATTATTTCCATAAGAATCAATGTAAATCCAATTAATTCATTCTAGATACTCCAAAATACATACCAAAAACACATTTTATAGAGAATAAATATAGTCCCATGATGGAGCTAAAGGGAAAGGGTTAACTTATTAGCAAGGGAAAATGAGACTTGAGCACGTGATTTTATCTTGTGCACGTGATTTTATCTTGCGTGCATTGTGTTAGACGTGTGGGGTGATGCTCACACAATGAGAAACAACGCTACAATGAGCAGGAGAATGCGTGGGTCGCCCATTGTTTTCGCAAAATTAGCAGTTTAAACCGAGGCAACCAATTAAATCCAAGACAAATTTTTCACTGAAATAATCAACGAAAACTGAAACCGACGATAACCAGTCAACGAAAACTGAGGTTTCACTGTATCTTGGGGGGGGGGGGGGGGGGGGGAGCAGGGGGTTGAGAAGAAGGGAAGTGGCAGGGCCATAGTGAGCTATGTGCAGTCTAAGGGTAGTGGGGGCACTCAAATTGCATCCCATTCATTACCTCCCCTGCTTGGCAGGTCTGGAGCACTAGCTGGTGTATTGCAAAGGTGCGTTTCCAGCTTGGGACAATCCAGGAAGGAGTGATAAGCTCTCTTTAATGCTGTGTGGTGTCTGCAGTAGGTATTTTAAAAAGTGGCTATGAGGCCTTGAATGTCACAGTGCAGCAGGAAGCGAGTTCAGAAACCAGAACTGAAGTTCACCAAAGTCTCCCTGAAAAAAGCAGAGTCCCATCACCTCTCCAGAACCAGCGTTGAGGAATAGAAATCCAACCGGCTAGGACTCATTGTTCCGACAACGGGTGGATTGTGCTCAACACATGAGAACCTTGGACAGGGCTGGTGTTAGGGGGATGCAAACAGGGCAACTGCCCTGAGCTCCAGACTACAAGAGGTTCGTAAGCCTCTTGTGAAAGAGATGCAGCCTGCTGGTGGACTTTGGGGTCCCAACATGTTTAAAACTGGTCCTGACCATGAAAAACAGTTCCTCGCTTGTTGGGCCAGTGAGCAATGATATCTGGGTCAAACTTTCCCCACTTACATTTTATCCAGCACTTCAGTAATCTGTGTTTAAAGGGGGTGAGAATCAAAGCTGCTGGGCATCTCTACATTGACCTCCTTGTTTAGGAGACTTGTGATTTAATGACCTGGCAATCACATCATTAAATGGTACTTAATAACAGTACATTATTAATTATTATTACTATTACTTCAAACTGTACAAATTTTACCACTCTAGTTATATTTAAGTGTACTTCTACCCTTTTCCTACTCTGTATTGCTCACTAGAAGCTGTAGTCCCATCCCCGGAAACTTATCAGCCTCATTGGGATTACTAGTTCTGGCTGACAGGGCGAGGTGGGCAGCCAGAATCTTACCATAATTACCTTCTGGTAGTTTGGGAAAAGTGAGGCCTAGGGAAGTGGACCTTGCTGAAATTACAGAGGATCAGGTTATAATAGTGACATAACATATTCCACCCAGGAACCCCATTATCAAAGAATGCAGTGTAACAATATTCCCTCCTGCAAGGCCTTACTTGAGCCCCTCCATCTCGCAGCATGAAGCCATCAGGCACAGCCTCTTTTCTTTGCTAATACTTGCCAGTTTGATAGCATTACTGGATGCATGCAGCACTGTGTCAAGTACACTATGTCCCTTTCCCAGAAAGCTTACAGTTTAAAACAGTACTCGAGGAAATGGAGATAAAGTGATTTGCTTAAGGTCATAAGTGCATCAGTGGCAGTCAGAAACAGGAGTTCAACCCTGGCTTCCCTGGTAGATCCTCGCTTCAACCTTTAGGCTATATCCTCTTAGCACATCTAAAGGGCTCATCCTGACCAGCCGCCGTCCCTTCCTTATGCATCTCAAGCAAACCAGTGGCATCCCTTTAACTGAGACTGGCATGCGAAAAAGTAAGTTCAGTACTCGGGACGCATCAGTGTCACTGAAAGCAATGAAATCCCCTGTGGTAAGGGCCATCTCCACTGCCCTTCCTTCACCACCATCAGCATGCCAAATACAAAGCCATGGCCTTGAAACATCCTGTTCTTTCAGGGGGAAATGCCCATGTTTCTCTATGCCTGGCCTCTAGGTGGCGCTGCTGCTAAATTGTGTTTGCGTGTCCTCTCGAGGGGGTCTTTTACTAAAGCTTAGCTCACGTTATCTGCAGCAAGGCCCATTGGAATAAAAAGGGCCCTGGTGCACAGAACTCAAGCTAAGCTTCAGTAAAAGACCCCCTCATCGCCTTAACAACCACAGATTTGCACTGCTCCCGTCCTGAGGATTGGAAGCCCAAGGCAGGATTTGGAAACCAAACACAGGGGCTTTAAAGCCCTCCCTGTCATCTCCCCCCAGCACACTGAGAAGCAGCCCTGTCCTTCTCACCTTGCCTGGCTTGTCTTTAGCACTGGGTTCTCAGCATAAAATGTTACACGCTCTCCTGTTTGCATCGCCCAAGGATCCTCCACAGTCTGCCCTGCACAGTTCCACATAATGAAGAGAATTATTAAAAGAAATACATTTTTCTGTCTCACGGCGACAGTAGAACAGAACTCTTATAAATAAATAATTGGGTTAGAAAGACATAAAAAAAATAAGGGAGTTATTAATTTAGAACTTTGCCATATATGTAATGGATGCTGGGAACCTGCTGAGAGCTATTTTAAAAAATGGTAAAAAAAAATGTATTTCTAGCAAAGGGGCCCTGTTACTAAGCTGCGGTGAAAGGTGCCCTGCGCAAGCGCCAGTGCCATTTTTGCTTCTCGCCAGGGCCTCTTTTACCGCAGCGGAAAAAAAGACCAAAAAAAAATGAAATGGCCATGCGGTAAGTTCGCACTTCCTGTGTGACCCTTTCGGAGGAAGAATTGAATGCCACCCATTGAGGTAGCGGTAAGGGCTCCCACGCTAACCCGGCGGTAATCAGGCAGCACGCAACGCTGCCGGGTTACCACCGGGTAACCCCGGCGTCAATACTTTTCCAAATATTTCTGCTAGCGCCAGAAATGGTGTGCGCTGGGGTGGAACTACCGCCGGCACCTGCGTTGGGCCGGCGGTACTTCCAGGTTGCCGCACGGCAACCCTTTAGTAAAAGAGCCCCAAGGAGTTCTAGGCTCAGTTTCCATTTGGGTTCTACTGTCTATGGAGCCCCCCTTTTTTTTTTTTAATTATTTTATTTACTTGTTTTTACAATCTTTACATGATAAACATGCAATGGAAATACATTGAAAAATATTGAGTACGACTTAATGGAGTAACATGTTAAGGTAATGTTGACGTCAATTTTTTTCAATTCTTTAGACCACAAAGATGTGAGGGGGGTGATTAACAGACTAGCAAATCAAAATAAGGATCCTATATAATAAAACGCACCTCCAAAATTCTGAAGCTGACTGCATGGCTGAGGCATTTCTGCTCTCTGTATCCATCTCCTGAATTGACATCACGTACTTCCTGGTTCGTCACAAGCAGAAGTGACCAACCACACGAGGTTTCTCGGCTTCAGAATGTTGGAGGTGCATTCTATTAACTAGGATTGGTCAGTTCCTTGAAGCACAGCCAGAGCTCAGCTCAGACACCAGAGAGAGAGAGAGAGGGGGGGGGGGGGGGGGCTGACACCAGAGAGAGGGAGGGAGAGGGGGCCTGACACCAGAGAGGGGGGGAGGTATCTCTGTCACACACATACTCTCTCTCTCACAGTCAATGTCTTTCTCTCTCTCACTCTCACACACTGTCTCTCACACACTCTATGTCTCACACTGTATCACATTCACTCTCTATGTGTCACACAGTCACTCACACACTCTCTTGGTCTCATACACTCAGTCTCACAGAGAGACTGTGTCTCACACACACTCTCTCTCTCGCACACACTGTATCTGTGTGAAACACACACTCTCTCTCACACTGTCTCACATACGCACTTGCACACACTCTCTCTCTCACAGACACACTCGCACCCAGACTCACTCTCTCTCTCTCACACACACACTCGCACATTCACTCTCTCTCTCATACACAGTCACTCTCACATACACTCTCTCAAACATACACACTCCAAGGAAAATCTTGCTAGCGCCCGTTTCATTTGTGTCAGAAACGGGCCTTTTTTGCTAGTATTCTAAAAAGCAACAATAGTAAATGGCCTGGCCTATATTTCCCATTGAATTCTCTAAATAATCAGTTGACCTTCTCTTACTCCTTTGGTTTAATGGATGGCTTTTTCATTTCTAAGAATGTTTTATTTATTTGTTGTATTCGTATCCCACATTTTCCCACCTACTTGCAGGCTCAAAGTGGCTTCCAATATTCCGTTATGGCATTCGCCATTCCAGAGTGAAAGAAACAATTGGTGTTACATGAAATACATGGATGACAATATCGAATTAACTTACAAAGTTCCGTTATGGCAATCGCCATTCTGGAGTAAATGATACATTGGAGCTGCACGGAGTACATGGATAGCAATATAGAATTAAGCAGACGGGTATAGCGAGAGAGTGTAAAGTGTGTAGTTGGAGTGGTATTGTGTTTTAAAAAAAACCCAAACATATTTATGACCCATATATTTTACTAAACACTTGCAAGGGTGTGCTAGAAGTTAGGCTGCACCCAAAGCCCTTGTCTCTTCTCTAAGAGCCAAGAATTGTTTCCTTCTATCTTGTGTTGTTTTAGTAACATCTGGAAAAATCCAAATTCTTTGACCAGTGGCGTAGCAGGGGGGGGCTGCCACCCGTGGCGGGGCGGTTCGCCGTTGCACCCCCCCCCAGGTGCAGCACGATGACACCTCCTCCCCCCGACCAGCTCCCGCACCCTACCTTTAAAAAGAATATCGGGAGGCGAGGGGCAGCGCCTCGCGCCTGCCCTGCATGTAAAAGAAATGTGGACCATCGGGCCTTCTCTCGCTCTGTCTGTCCCGCCCTTGCGGAAATAGGAAGTTGCGCCAGCAGAGGGCGGGACAGATAGAGCGAGGGAAGACCCGACGGTCCACATTTCTTTTACATGCAGGGCAGGCGCGAGGCACTGCCCCTCGCCTCCCGATATTCTTTTTAAAGGTAGGGTGCGGGAGCTGGTTGGTGGGGGGGGGGTGTCGATTCACCGAGGGGGGGAGCTGGCAGGGAGCACCCCCCCCCCCCCTGAGCTGACACCCGGGGCGGACCACCCCTCCCGCCCCCCTTGCTATGCCACTGTCTTTGACCACAAAACGTTTTTAACAAATTTTTGAAGTTTATCTTCTATGGAGCCCTTTTATCAACCCAGGCTTCCGTTCCCCCCCCCCCCAGCATGCGCTATTTTTGGCGCTAGCGGAAATATTTTTAAAATATTTCCACAGGGGGTTACCCGGCAGTAATCAGGCAGTGTTAAACGCTGCACGGTTACTACCGGGTTAGCGCAGAAGCCCTTACCGCTACCTCAATGGGTGGCTGTAAGCGCTCCCCCCCCCCCCCGAAATGGTCGCACGGCAAGGGTGAGCTTACCGCATGGCCATTTCATTTTTGGGCTTTTTTACCCGCTGTGGCCACTAGCGCAACTTAGTACAAGGGCCCCTTTGCCAGAAATACATTTTTAAAAACAGCTCTCACTAAATTCCCAGCATCCATTAAATATATGACAAAGTTCTAAATTAATAGCTCCTTTTTTTACGTCTTTCTAACCTAATTACTTATTTATGAGTTCTACTGTCGCTGTGATTGGTCAATGCCACCACCAGCCCTCATGTACAAGTACCTAGAATACTTTTCATAGCATTCCCTAAACCAGCCATTTCAGTGACAGTGCTTGGCCAAGAGACACAGACCGTGTGACTCCTTCTGGAGCCCAGTATGTGAATTTCCTAGTCCCAGCCAGTAGATGTCACTGTTGAGCAATGACTGGGGTTCCCTTGTTCCTAGGTACTAAGAGGGCTGTCTTCACAGCATGCTCTATTCCAACTGACCTGAGAAGTGAAAGCTAGGCCTGGGAATAGAGCCTAGGTCTTTTGTACAGCAATGCCACTGAGCCACAAGGCCAACCTAGTTTTGGAAAATCAGAACTACAACATGCAATAGGGAACCCTAGGTCTGGCTCAGCTTGTCCTCCAGGGCATGGAACACCCAATAGAGATGTCACACCTTCAGCCTGTAGGTGCCAAGGCAAGTGCTGGTCTTATAGCAACACCTAGTGGTCATTCAAGGTGCAGCTGTTTTCCCCAGATATTCCCACACTTCCCTCTCCTGGGACTGCAGATGATTCTGGTTCCAAATTTTACCCCTGAGAACCAAGCACACATGGAGGGCCAGAATTTGAGACCCTAGAGGCTGAGCAAACTGCAGTTTTCAGCTTAAGGGGCATAGACCCTTTCAGTGGAAGGGCATTTTTAAGCCTAACTCTGTGGTGAGGGTGTGAGGATACCATCCTTCTCCTTTTACAATTAAAATAAAACATGGATAGACACATTATGGAAAGTGGATAAAGCTTTATAAACCAAGTTCTAGAATTGCCAATTGGATCCAGATTCGTCCAACAGGGTTGATTCAGTCCTGGGTTTGCCCTATAGCATGCAGGGACTTGAAGTTCTGAATTCCCCTTTGTATTCCCTAAGAGCAGCAAGACTACAAGTCCCTGCATGCAACGGGGTAAACCCAGGACTGGATCAACTGTCGGGCGAATCTGGATCCAGCTGGCCACCTTACTGAGTTCTTGACCGGTCTCAGCCACACCAGCTGGGATGCGGCTATGAATCAAATTCTACGACCATCACCCCACCTTCCGACAAAGGTGAATCATGAAGAGAAATAGTACCAGTTCATCAAGGTCTTACCTGAATCTCCAAATTGCAAAGGACTAAAATACAAGACAACCCATGCGTCCAACTTCTCTTACATAGGCACACGCCTGTGGAACGCATTGCCACAAGTGGTGAAAACAACTTATGATTACCTAAAATTCAGAAAGTCATTAAAGACTCACCTATTCGGAAGGGCATATCAGAAATGACCCAACTTAAATGACTCAGCCCTGCAACACTTCACTATTAACGATCGTATTGGACATTAATGAACTCTTTTACCTCAACCCAACTTGATTGAATCTTATCTTCCCTATGCCAATACAACATTTTGTACCTATCCCGTACCGGATTTGGCGAACGTCTTCACGGTATTATGTAAGCCACATTGAGCCTGCAAATATGTGGGAAAATGTGGGATACAAATGTAATAAATAAATAAAAAACAAACAGGATTTTTTAAAGAATAACTCCTTCAGCCTTGCCGTGTCTGTCTTGGATGGTCTGGCAGAATGGGTCACTTTACTTAGGGGAGTAGGGAAATGGGACAGCGATGATTTCACTACTGTGAGTAATTGCACATCAGAGCAATGAATTGTGCTAATGGGGCCCATTAAGTATTAATGTGGATGTGATATGTAGTTCCAGAGAAATTAATTGAATGCCTTACTTAATGTTTATTTGTTGCCACTAGTTTCACAGAATGAGAAAACAATAATGCTAATTATTAACATCCATAATTTGTGTCACATTTACAGAACAATTCATCTCTTACGATGTTCACTCAGTTAGCAGTAAAGGGGGGGAACGACCCTAATAGATCCCGGGAGCACAGTGAGATTCCTCCAGAAAGGGAGAAAAATGTGCAAACCTGAACCCGCAAGCGAGGGAGATATGTGGGAGGGAAGAGTTCCAGTATTCACAGATAATTCTGACATTTAAAGAGGGTGACACCATTGAAGTCTATGGAGAGGAATGATATGGGGAAGAGATATTTAAGAGGGTGACATCATTGAAGTAATAACGAGTGGGGACATACCTGACATCAAAACCACTTTTGGGAAATTTGAACTCTCTCTCAAATCACAAGTCAGGAACCTTGGAATACAGCTCGATTAAACACTTACTCTGATCCCCCAAATCCAAGCAACCTTCAAGAGCAGCGTCTACTATTTGTGAGGACTATGCTGCCTGTCTCCTTACATTGAGAAGGCAAGCCCTGCCTCAGTTGTGCATGCCGTGATAACATCGAGACTGGATTACTGTAATGCACTCTACACTGGTCTGACTACGAAGGGTCTGCACCAGCTCCAATTGATTCAGAATGCTGCAGTAAGACGAAAATAGAAGGTTTTAAGTGACACACATAAGTACGTAAGTATTGCCACACAGGGACAGACCAAAGGTCCATCAAGCCCAGTATCCTGTTTCCAACAGTGGCCAATCCAGGTCACAAATACCTGGCAATACATTTTATGATGCGTATCCCAGAAATAAGCAGTGGAATTTCCCCAAGTCAATTTAATAATGGTCTACAGACTTTTCCTTTAGGAAGCCGTCCAGACCCTTTTAAAGCCCCGCTAAGCTAACCTCCTTTACCACATTCTCTGGCAACGAATTCCAAAGTTTAATTACACATTGAGTGAAGAAAAATTTTCTCTGATTCGTATTAAATTTATTACTTTGTAGCTTCATCGCATGCCCCCTAGTCCTAGTATTTTTGGAAAGCGTGAACAGACGCTTCACATCCACCTGTTCCACTCCACTCATTATTTTATAGACCTCTATCATATCTCCCCTCAGCCGTCTCTTCTCCAAGCTGAAGAGCCCTAGATGCTTCAGCCTTTCCTCTTAGGGAAGTCGTCCCATCCCCTTTATCATTTTCGTCACCCTTCTCTGTACCTTTTCTAATTCCACTATATCTTTTTTGCATAAACTTCACTGACTACCAGTACAATACAGAGCCAAATTTAAAACTCTGTTTGGCCTTCAACTCCAGCAATTGGAAATCATTGCTGGGCAGACTTCTATGGTCTATGCCCTTATTGTGGCTGGATGGGGTGGGGTAGGGAACAAGGCCAGTACTGGGCATAATTCTACAGTCTGTGCCCTGAAAGTGGCAAGGACAAATCAAGGTCAAGTATACATATGTAGTATCACATTATACCTTATGCTATGAGTTTATCTTTACCTATGTTAATCTGGGGCTCATTTTCAAAAGAGAAAAGTGTTTAAAAAGTGTCATAACGCAGCATTTGGAAGGATTCCTTCTCAAAACGTTTCAAAACCTATTTTGCAGAAGTTTATCTATGCATTTCATCTGCAGTGCATCAAAATTACAAGGGGGTGTGTTGGGGCATTGTGGAGGCAGGATTATGGCAGGCTGAGTGTCGTGCCTAACACTTGGACATTTTACAGCCATAATGGAACAAAACAAAAACATCTAGGGTGAAAACTTCAATGTTTTGGTCTATACCTGTTTTTTGTTTATGAATATGGCACAAAAAGTGCTTAATGACCAGATGACCACTGGAGGGAACCAGGGATGTCCTTTCTTACTCCCCCAGTGGTCACTGACCCCTGTCTCCCCCAAAGGTATTAATAAAAATATCAGTGGCGTTCCTAGGGGGGCTGACACCCAGGGCGGATTGCTGATGCGCCCCGCCCCCGGAACAGCGCGATGTCCCCCCGACGAAGGAACCCCCGATCCCCCGGCGAAGGAACCCCCTGGGTGCACGCCGCTGGGGGGGGGGGGGGGTTTGCGCGCCTGCCGGCTCTTCATTTTCATGCTCCTTCTGCCCCGGAACAGGAAGTAACCTGTTCCGGGGCAAAGGGAGCATGAAAACGAAGAGCCGACAGGCGTGCGGCACCCCCCCAGTGGCGTGCACCCGGGGCGGACCGCCCCCACCCCCTTGGTACGCCACTGAAAAATAGTACTTACCAGCCTTTATAACCAGGTCCCTTAGAGCAGCATGCAGGTCTCTGGAGTAGTCTAGTGACAGATGCAGTGCACTGTAGACAGGTGGACTCAGGCCCATACCTGCCCCTACCTGTTACACTTGTGGTGGAAACTGTGAGCCCTCCAAAACTCACCAGAAACCCAGTGTTCTCAAATATAGGTTCCCCCTTCACCCATAAGAGCTATTGTAGTGATGTACAGTTGGGGGCAATGAGTTTCGGAGGGCTCAGCAGACATGATAAGCAGCAACAGTGAGATGTATACCTGGGAGCATTTATTTGAAGTCCACAGCAGAGCCTCCTAGGCAGTGGCGTTCCTAGCCTGGATGGCACCCGGGGCGGATCACCGATATGCCCTCCCCCCGGCGAAATGACACCCCCCCGGGTGCACGCCGCTGGGGGGGGGGCCGCGGCGCGCGCCTGTTGGCTCCGAGTTCGCTAACTTCGCTCGTTCGCTGCAGCTCCCTCTGCCCCGGAACAGGAAGTAACCTGTTCCGGGGCAGAGGGAGCTGCAGCGAATGAGCGAAGTTAGCAAACTCGGAGCCGACAGGTGCGCACCGCGGCACCCCCCAGCAGCGTGCACCCGGGGCAGACCGCCCCCACCCCCCCCCCCCTTGGTACGCCACTGCTCCTAGGGTGCCCCATTGTTTTCCTAGGATGTCTGGGGGATCAGTCTGCTAAAAATGCTGGCTCCTCCTACATCCCAAATGGCTTCATTTTCTCTGTTTTTCACATGTACTTTTTTTTCCCCCCAAAAAAGATAAACACAGAGCACAAACAGTATTTTCAGAAAAAAAAAAAGTTAGACTTTTTCAGTTTTGAAAATGGCTATATTTCCTATTTGGATTTAGGACATTTAGCACGAAATGTCCGAAGTCTGACTTGTTGTCATATTGAAAATATCCATCCCCTTTATTAAAGCCCAGATTTTGCCGCACTTTAGTACAAGGGCCCCATAAATGTCATGGAACTATTTTATCAAGACACATAAGTAGACATTTACTTGTCCCGTAAAACCGGGGCTTTTTTTTGAGGGGGTACTTGGGGGTACTGAGTATCGGCACCTTTTCTATTGTCTGCTAAAATTGACCCACAGACCCCAAGTTTTAATAAAAGAGCTCAGGCTTTACACACCAATTCTGCCTTGTCACAGGTTCTGTGACTGGTTGCAGGGGGCCTGGTTATTGTGGGGAGGGTCCCTCAGTGCTCACCCCACCCCGAAGGTTGGCCTGGCATTTTGAGTACTACTACTACTACTACTTAGCATTTCTGAGTACTGGCACCTTTTTCGCTAGAAAAGATGCACTGTGTAAAACTAAGTGCCCCCTTATAAAACTATCCTCTTACTGGTCACCAGTAAACAAATAACTTCCTTTGGAAGCTGATCCCTTAAATTATTATTATTATTATTTTTGTCACATATTTGCAGGCCTCCCCTCCTCCTCTTGGGTGATCTTCAATTGAAAGTGTTTTTCTTGTGTCCTCCTCAGGTCACATTGCAGCAATTCTTATACCCTCTGAGGTATGTACAGGCTAACATGCAATCCCTGGGGGAAGGGGGTGGTGGGGGAATCCTCGCTAGCTAATTGACAGAAAAACAACAGTTCTTGCAGAACTTAAAAGAACACTTCAACCACCAAAGCTCTAAAATAATAATGATAGCACAAAAGGAAAAAAAAAGCCATTGCATAATTTCCTTTGGGGACAACTTCCTCGCTGTGTGTGTCGTCTTAGCTGCTTAAAAATCAGTGAACTAGCACAAAACAGCAACAACAGGAAAAAAAAAATGGTGTGGTTTTTTTTCATCCCATTTCACGGAGCATTCGTTAAGTGCTTTTAACCAAAGTGGATTGTACATCGGTTATGCTTCTTTCCAGAGGAGGGGGCGCTCAAGGTTTCCACTTGCACTGATTCTGTTCGATTCACCTTTAAGTCGGTTCCTGTGCAGTCTGTTATATAATTACAGTGATACCTCGGTTTTCGTTGACTTTGGTTATTGTCGGTTTTGGTTTTCGCTTTTTTTTCCGCGAAACATTTGTCTCGGATTTCGTCGGCGTGCCCACGTGACCTTGCTGCTAATTTTGCGAAAACCAAAGGGGCGACCCACGCGTTCTCCTGCTCAGGAAATAATTGCCTCGGTTTTCGTCCGTTTCGGATTTCGCCGATTGTTTTCAGACGGATTATCGACAAAAACCGAGGTATCACTGTTCCAGTCAGTAGCTTGCAGCAGGTGCATGCCAGGAGACAGCACCCCTTTTCTTCATGGGCAAGCAGGGTAAGGCATCCATACATGAGTGGCATGACGGTGCCAGTGTGAACCTGCTTCCTAGAGCAGACAGGTGCATGCCAGCAGAGAGCGCCCCTGTTACCTGTGGATAAGGCAGCCATGCAAAAGTGGCATTGACATAATGGTGCCAATGTGGACCTTAAGAGCTGGCAGGTCCATGCCAGGCGAAAGTGTCCCTAATATCTGTCCCTGTCTGCCCCTTCTGAAGTGGCTCTTGGCTGGTATTTCCGCCGGGGACGTGCCCAGGCCAAAACCTTTCACGTAGACGTCAGATGACCGTCATGTGTGTACGTGCATGTGTGTTTTTTCCAATAAAAAAGTTTTTTTATGTGAGAGGTGGGTGACAGCGGAGATTATTCTTCAGACATGCAAAAAAAGGCTCTGGGACTTCTTGGCACTGGTGAGCCAAAGGTTCTTGACTTGGGGATGAATTTTATTTTCAGATTTCCTTGTAGATATTTCGTATCTCTTGGGAGGTGGGGTGGGGAGGGAGGTTAAACTGTTTTTTTTTCTATTGACCCAAACAGTTCATTGATTTTTTTTGTGGGCTAGAGAAGACCTGAAAGTAGTTTTGTTGAGTAACGTTTATAATATGTTTGCAATTATTATACTGTCTGATCTGACAGGCAGGTCGGGACGGTGTATATACGAAGTAGTTTATTGAAATTTACTCTGCTGGCCAAACTGATGAAGCAGAGCAGAGTGGTGTACAGGCTAAACATAAAAGACAAGAAAGGAACTCCAGTTGTTAAGATTAGAAAATAAATCTATGCAGAAGTCCCAGTCAACAAAGAAACAAGAGTCAAACAAAAGAATAAAAGATTGCCACAAGAGCGGTGATATGCCGGAGCAGGCTTGCAGAATTTTGGGAGCAGGTCGTTAAAGTAAGCTCCCCCCATGGCTACTTTAACAACCAGCTCTCAAAACTTGGGCTCAGGACCCCTCCTGAATTCCCTTGTACTTTGCTGGCGGAGATGCCAAGCCCCTCCAGCCAAACAGACTGCCGCCGTTCCCTGAGCCCACACGTCAAGCCCCCTCCCTGCCCATCTTCAAATCCTTACTCAAAGCCCGCCTCTTCGATGTCGCCTTCGGCACGTAACCACTATTACCTCCATTGAAGACATCTAGACTGCCCCAACTTGACATTTCGTCCTTTAGATTGTAAGCTCCTTTGAGCAGGGACTGTCCTTCTTTGTTAAACTGTACAGCGCTGCGTAACCCTAGTAGCGCTCTAGAAATGTTAAGTAGTAGTAGTTCCCTGCTGCCGGTTTCCGAGACGTCCCGCCATGCTGCTCAGAACCAGAAAGAAGCAGCAGGGAGCAGCAGTAGTCCGTTTATTTGGCTGGCAGGGCTCGGCATCTCTGCCAACAAAGGTTGGCCAAGGGCATCCGCATGAGGGGGGGGAGAGGAATGCATTGCTCCCCCCTGCCCCCCTCAAATTGCAGGGCTGGCTACGCACGAAGAGAGAGCCCGTTGTTAAAAATTTCCCAGCAGAACACTGCACAAGAGCCTAAACAGTAACACAGACATCACTGTGCCGATGTGCTCAAGGACGTATCATCCATCCGAGATTCCATATGCCTGTTGGAAAAGCCAAGTCTTTAAGGCTGCCTTAAAGTTTGCTATGAAGATTAAGAGAGAGACAGCTCCAAGCGGCTGATACCACAAAGAAAAAAAGCACAGGGTTTAGTTGATTCCAATTGAGCAATTGCTGGTTTAAGAAGAACTAACCAATGATTTTTTAAGTACTACTACTACTTATAATTTCTATAGTGCTACTAGACGTCCGCAGAGCTGTACACTTGAACATGAAGAGACAGTCCCTGCTCGACAGAGCTTACAATCTAATTAGGACAGACAAACAGGACAAATAAGGGAAAAGGACAAAGAGTAGCAAGATTCCGTGCAGAATCTCAAAGAGTAGCAAGATTCCGGAATCCCAAAAACTACTACTACTACTTATCATTTCTATAGTGCTACTAGACGTACGCAGCGCTGTACACTTGAACATGAAGAGACAGTCCCTGCTCGACAGAGCTTACAATCTAATTAGGACAGACAAACAGGACAAACAAGAGATAAGGGAATATTAAAGTGAGGATGATAAAATAAGGGTTAGGAGTTAAAGGTGGGCTTTTAGCTTAGATTTGAAGACGGCCAGAGACGGAGCTTGACGTACCAGCTCAGGAAGTCTATTCCAGGCATATGGTGCAGCAAGATAAAAGGAACAGAGTCTGGAGTTAGCAGTGGAGGAGAAGGGAGTAGATAAGAGAGATTTACCCAGTGAACGGAGTTCGCGGGGAGGAATGTAGGTAGAGATGAGAGTGGAGAGGTACTGAGGAGCTGCAGAGTGAATGCACTTATAGGTCAACAAGAGGAGTTTAAACTGTATGCGGAAACGGATAGGAAGCCAGCGAAGTGACTTGAGGAGAGGGCTAATATGAGCGTAACGACCCTGGCGATCATACTTATAAGCGTGAGAGAAGACCAGTAGTAATGTTCTGCAAGTCTGAAGCTTTGTCAAATTTGCTTGTGAGGTCTCTGCATAAACCATATTACAGTAATGCCTAAGAATTAGTTGCTTTTGAGGGCTACAGTGACCCGATCTTTCTGCTTGTCTCGGTTTAATAATTTTTCCTACTTCTTTATCAGCTTCCTTACTCTTGGCTTCCACTGGGCTAAATGTTTGTATTGCTTTGTCATTCAACTTTTGCTTCAATGTTTGTAATAAATATAACACATTAAAATAAATTAACGGGTGAGCATGCCTAATTACGGTCTGCCAATTGAAAGATGCATTACGTCACATCTGGACTTATATTCCGTTACCTCCTTTCAGTTTGGAGTGGGTTACAAATGTCTAAAAAAAAAAAAGAACAGCCAGGCCGGTCCTTTGGGAATTGCATTACTTTGTTCATAAACAACTAAACCTGACTATGATATGTATTTTTTTAAATAAAAAAGGTTTTATCTTCTTTTTAAACTAAAGATATGTTTGTGAGGGAGACAACATACCTGCAATACTTATGTGGCCAAAGATTTGTTAAAAAACGCTAGTCTCCTCTTACCCTTAACTGAGGGAGAAGTAAAAAAAAAAAAATTGGCAATAAAACGTCTCCTAATTCTACTACTTGATATAAAAGGACAGTCCCTGCTCAAAGGAGCTTACAATCTAAAGGACGAAATGACAAGTTGGGGCAGTCCAGATTTCTTGAATAGAGGTAAAGTGGTTAGGTGCCAAAGATTCTAGAACATAGTAACATAGTAAATGACGGTACATAAAGACCTGAACGGTCCATCCAGTCTGCCCAACAAGATAAACTCATTTTACATGGTATGTGATACTTTATACCCGAGTTTGATTTGTCCTTGCCATTCTCAAGGTCTGCCCAGCACTGTTCTTGTACTAAGTTCTGACGCTAATGTCGAAGCCCCTTAAAATTTACACTCAAGCCCATCCCTATCTATTCAGTCACAATCAGGGCGTAGACCGTAGAAGTCTGCCCAGCATTGTTTTTGTACTAAAAGTTCTGAAGATTCTGGAATCCTAAAGAGTTACAAGATTCTGGAATCCCAATTAGTAGCAACATTCCATGTAGAACCCCAAACAGTAACAGAGTAAATGACGGCAAATAAAGACCTGTACGGTCCATCCAGTCTGCCCAACAAGATAAACTCATTTTACATGGTATGTGATACTTTATACCCGAGTTTGATTTGTCCTTGCCTTTCTCAGGGCATAAACCGTAGAACTTCTCCTTTTGACCTACAAGTGCATCGACTCCGCAGCTCCTCAGTACCTTTCCGCTCTCATCTCTCCCTGCACTCCTCCCCGTGAACTCCGTTCGCTGGGTAAATGTCTCTTGTCGTCCCCCTTCTCCCCCACTGCTAACTCCCGGCTCCGTTCCTTCTATCTCGCTACTCCCTGAGCCAGTACGTCAGGCTCAGTCTCTGGCTGTCTTCAAGTCTAGGCTTAAAGCCCACCTCTTTGCTACTGCTTTCGACTCCTAACCGTGACTCTCTTACTCAACACCCACACTTATCACCCCTACCACTACAATTTCCCTACCCCTAGCAGTCTGTTCGTCTGTCCAATTTAGATTGGTGATCTGCAAGGGCCGACTTCTACATGGAATGTTGCTACTATTGGAGATTCTACATGGAATGTTGCTATTCCACTAGCAACATTCCATGTAGAAGGCTGCGCAGGCTTCTGTTTCTGTGAGTCTGACGTCCTGCACGTATGTGCAGGACGTCAGACTCACAGAAGCAGAAGCCTGTGCGGCCACATTGGTGATCTTCAAGGGCCGACTTCTACGTAGAATGTTGCTAGTGGAATAGCAACATTCCATGTAGAATCTCAAATAGTAGCAACAGTGGAGGTAAATGTTCGCTGGGTAAATGTCTCCTGTCGTTCCCCTTCTCCCCCACTGCTAACTCCCGGCTCCGTTCCCTCTATCTCGCTGCTCCCTATGCCTGGAATAGACTCCCTGAGCCTGTACGTCAGGCTCAGTCTCTGGCTGTCTTCAAGTCTAGGCTTAAAGCCCACCTCTTTGCTACTGCTTTCGACTCCTAACCATGACTCTCTTACTCAACACCCTCACTTATCACCCCTACCACTGCAATTTCCCCACCCCTAGCTGTCTGTTCGTCTGTCCAATTTAGATTGTAAGCTCTGTTGAGCAGGGACTGTCTTTTCATGTTCATTTGTACAGCGCTGCGTAAGTCTAGTAGCGCTATAGAAATGTTTAATAGTAGTAGTAGTAAGTCTGCCCAGCACTGTTCTTGTACTAAGTTCTGAAGCTAACATCGAAACCCCTTAAAATTTACACTCCAGCCCATCCCTATCTATTCAGTCACAATCAGCGCACAGACCGTAGAAGTCTGCCCAGCATTGCTCGTGTACTGAAACTTCTGAAGCTAACACCGAAGCCTCTTAAAAGTCATTGCAAAACAAAAATGAGGCAACAAATAACCAGGCATCTGCCCTTGTAATATCTTAAAAAGAAAACAAGCTCATTTAAAAAAGATTCTCGCCTCAATGGGCATCCAATGTAGTTTCATGTAGAGGGAACAGGCGCTGTCAGATTTAGATAGGCCAAAGATTAATCTTATAGCCGTATTTCGTAACATTTGAAGCCTCTTCAATAAGCCTTTTGTGCAGCCCAAATAAACCAAAATACAATAATCGAGGGATGACAATAACAGCACATGCACCCTGTATGGGTTATGCCCATATCAGCCCTCTTCCGAAGTCACTTCACTGGCTCCCTATCCGTTTCTGTATACAATTCAAGCTCCTCTTGTTGACCTATAAGTGCATTCACTCTGCAGCCCCTCACTACCTCTCCACCCTCATCTCTCCCTACACTCCTTCCCTAGAACTCCGTTCGCTAGGCAAATCTCTCCTAATTCTCCTCCATCGCTAACACCAGATTCCGCTCCTTCTATCTCGCCGCACCTTATGCCTGGAATAGGCTTCCTGAGCCATTACGTCTAGCTCCATCCCTGGCTGCCTTCAAATCCGGGCTAAAGGCCTACCTGTTTGATGCTGCTTTCGACTCCTGACTTGTCACTTTTATCTTATCCTTATGTGTCCTTCTGTTTGTCCTTCCCTTCTCCTTTTTGGTCCTGTCTGTTTGTCTTGATTTAGATTGTAAGCTCTTTTGAGCAGGGATTGTCTTCTTCATGTTCAATTGTAAAGCGCTGCGTACGACTGGTAGCACTATAGAAGTGATTTATAATAGTAGTAGTAGTATGTCAAGTTTGGTGAAAATCCGCCGAGGCAGGGGAACACCGAGATCCCACAAGGAAACAACAGTGTCAGCTCGATTATGCACCCAGGCATTTTTCACTTAAAGGTTTTTTTAAAGACTCCTGATACAGGCTACCAGCCGAAACATGGTACTAAATTGTACATAATCGACTGAAGTCTCCTCGCTTGTCTCTGGATTGCCTGGTCTAGTTCTCACTTGTCTGTTTTTGCTGTATGCATGTGAATTCATAGTTTAAAAATACCTTAAATCAATTTTGCATGCGCTAACATTTTAAAGGTGCAAAAATGAACTGAATGCATGGTAACAAAAGTGCAATTCCAGTGTCTGAGTGAGCATCATGCACAGGCCTTGAGCCCTGAGATAAACCTACCTTAGCAGACTCCATCTCTCCTCACTCGTTTCTCCTTCTGGGTGGTGGCATGACATAAACCTTAAATGCCCCATTAGACAGAAAATAAGTCTGACATCTTGAGGGCAAATTAGTTTAATCAGAGCAATATATCACCACCTGAAATATACACAGTCCCGTGAGGCAATCAGGAAAGGCACTTCAGAAACTATGGCAATGGTTGCTGGGGCTATTTGCAGCCATCTCACAACAGTGACACCTACTGGCTGAATTTAGAGCCCAATGAAGAAAGACTAAGGAGGCTAGGGCTTTTTAACTTGGAGAAGAGACAGCTGAGGGGAGACATTATACAGGTATATAAAATAATGAGTGGAGTGGAACAGGTGGATGTGAAGTGTCTATTTACGCTTTCCAAAAATACTAGGACTAGGGGGCATGCGATGAAACTACAGTGTAGTAAATTTAAAACAAATCGGAGAAAATGTTTCTTCACCCAACGCATAATTAAACTCTGGAATTCGTTGCCAGAGAACGTGGTGAAGGTGGTTAGCTTAGCAGAGTTTAAAAAGGGGTTAGATGGTTTCCTAAAGGACAAGTCCATAGACCGCTACTAAATGGATTTGGGAAAAATCCACAATTCCAGGAATAACATGTATAGAATGTTTGTACGTTTGGGAAGCTCGCTAGGTTCCCTTGGCCTGGATTGGCCACTGTCGTGGACAGGATGCTGGGCTCGATGGACCCTTGGTCTTTCCCAGTGTTGCATTACTTATGTACTTATGATTGCAGAATTCCAGAAACAAAAAGTGGTGTGGTAAAGGAACCTTGGTGCATGAGCCCTCCTAAAGGACTGGGCTGAGTTGGGAGTGGGCTATAAAATAGGGCTGGGGGGGGGGGACGACTTCCTGGAGAGTTGTGAATAAAGGATGGTTGAGTTGCATCCTTGCCCTCTGGTTCTTACTCAACTGAAAGCTCAAAGGACCAGGAGGAAATTGTTGCCCTGAAACCTTTAACCACCCCCCCAAAACTGATGAGTATAGGACAGGCTATGTATGGCACTATCAGGGTATAAAGCAGCATTGTCCTGACCACAGTGTCCCTATGAGTGACCATCTGTGGTTCCAGAATATCAGGGAGAGGATGACCCATGTGTGGAGTGGAGTACTACTGTTTCTATAGAGAAATCAATGGGCAGACTTCTACGGTCTGTGCCCTGAGAAAGACAAGGACAAATCAAACTCGGGTATACATATAAAGAAGTATCACATATCATGTAAAATGAGTTTATCTTGTTGGGCAGACTGGATGGACCGTACAGGTCTTTATCTGTCGTCATTTACTATGTTAATGGGAACTTCAGTGTTACAACTCCATACATGCCATGGTGCTAAATCCAGCCCGGGATCAATCATCCAGCAAACCTAATTATTTGCAACATACTGACAAAAGGTCTGGCTTATGGCCACATTGATTGAGAAGGGTAGGAAAGAAAAAGCAGTTTACGCTGCTATTAGGGATGCCATAAGGTACTTCATGGGACAACAGTGACACACAGTGGCAGAGCTAGAGATTTTTCTTACGAACTTTCATTTAGGTTTATATTAGTAACACACAGTAAATGACGGAAGATAAAGACCTGACATCCAGTCTGCCCAACAAGATAAACTCATTTTGCATGGTTTGCGATACTTTACATGTATACCAGAGTTTGATTAGTCCGTGTACATAATCGATTCATCATTGCACTTGCAACAATAGCTTTAACTAAAAATTATTTTATTATATTGGGGCAGAAGTGGGTGGGGGTTAAAAGAGGGATCTTTTACTCCAGTGAAATCTGCAAGCTATTAAGCTCGCTAAGGAATTTCTCCGTTGCCCTTCCTAAAATACATTTAGACAGGCTAGCGGTAATCCCACAGCTATCTGGATTTTAGGGGACTTAATTACATTGGTGGGAGGGGGGAAACAGAGATTCTGCACATTTTAATGTCATGATTGCAGGTAAATTTTCTCGTCTGTATCTTATGTCATCTGCTCAGGGCATTACACTGTTGGTAATCTTCCTGTAAAATTCATTCCGGGTATGTATCTGTGTGTGTGCAGCTGCCTAAACACTGAATTGAAGAAATCTCATAAGTACATAAGCATCGCCACGCTGGGACAGACCAAGGGTCCATCGAGCCCAACACCCTGTCACCGACAGCGGCCAAAAGAACAAACAATTTGTCCAGCCCCTCCTAGAAATAGTGTATTATTCCCTCGTCCATTCAATAACATTCTATGGCCTTTTCCTCCAGGAAGCCGTCCATCCTTTTTTTGAAGTCCGCTAAGTTAACTGCCTTAACCACTTTTTCCGGCAGCGAATTCCATAGTTTAACTACGCATTGAGTGAAGAAACATTTCCTCCGATTCGTTTTAAATTTACCACACTGCAGCTTCATCGCATGCCCCCTTGTCCTAGTATTTTTTGAAAGCGTAAACAGACGCTCCACATCGACCCGTTCCATTCCACTCATTATCTTATAGACCTGTATCATATCTCCCCTCAGCCGCCTTTTCTCCAAGCTGAAGAGCCCCAGCTTCTTCAGCCTTTCCTCATAGGGAAGCCGTCCCGTCCTCTGTATCATCTTTGCCGTCCTTCTCTGCACCTTTTCCAATTCCACTATATCTTTTTTGAGATGCAGCGACCAGAATTGAACACAATACTCAAGGTGCGGTCGCACCATGGAGCGATACAATGGCAGAATAATATCCTTATTTTTGTTTCCAATCCCTTTCCTAATGATACCCAACATTCTATTCGCTTTCCAAGCTGCAACAGCACATTGAGTAGAAGGTTTCAATGTATCATTAATGATGACACCTAGATCCCTTTCTCGGTCCGTGACTCCCAACGCTGAACCTTGCATGACACATTCCCTGACATGAAGTGCCTGGACATGGCCTCTGTTGAAATGTTCACCAAGAGAACGTGAACAGAGGTGAGGGAGGCATATCTGCCTGGTCACCCCAGGGCTATTAAAGAGGGAGGGGGGCTGCTGTGCATTTCACACACTACAGCTATGATTTTAGCTGTTTTCATTGAGTTTGTAATTAATTTCAGTAGCGCTGCAATAGCTGGAACTTGGGCTTCCCCCCCCCCCCCCCCCCCACCACAGGAATGGGGTTTCATGTCTGGATTTATTCCTATGTCCCTTGCAGAAGGCAGCTCTGTGGCGATGCTCTCAACTGTGGTGATATCAATGTGGGATTTATTTTCAGCACTTGATACAGCGCAAGTGATCCCTGAGGTGAAAATGTGGTTTACAATTTCTATTACAGGGATAATGTTAAACTCTGTGAGCTGGATATTCAAAAGGGTTTGTGCACGAAATGGTAGCTGCTAAACACAGAAACCCTCTAACCACAACTTTTCTGCGGCCTAATCTCCAAAATTCTATAAACGGCGCTTAAAATCATGAGCACAAACGCGTGAAACAATACTTCCCGAGGGAAACATTTCGCAACCTGATACAATCAATGGTACTAAGCTGTGTAGACTACTACAATGGAATTTATGCAGGATGTAAAGAACAAACCTTAAAGAAACTTCAGACCGTTCAGAATACGGCAGCCAAACTTATCTTCGGAAAAACCCGATTTGATAGCGCAAAACCCCTCCGCGAAAAACTACACTGGCTCCCAATCAAAGCGCGCATTGCTTTCAAAATCTGCACTGTGGTTCACAAAATTATCTACGGTGAAACCCCAGGATACATGACAGACTTGATCGACCTACCAACGAGCAACACATCCGAATCAACATGAACGTACCTAAACCTGCATTACCCAAGATGCAAAGGACTCAAATACAAATCAACTTACGCATCCAGTTTTTCCTACTTAAGCACACAATTGTGGAACGCATTACCAAAAGCCTTGAAAGCTACGTATGACCACCTACACTTCCGGAGAACACTAAAAACTTATCTGTTTAAAAAAGGCAAACCCTACCAACCCAACATAAATGCCTGATCTCTGCAACACAACAAAACTAAAATACGGAATGGACAAAACACAATTCTCCCATTGTACGATGACCTTATGTGGCTGTACCACATAAATTTTATCTTATCTCATCATCACTTTGTATTTGTTAACAGCGGAGTCTGCAAATGCATCTCCGGCACTATGTAAGCCACATTGAGCCTGCAAATAGGTGGGGAAATGTGAGATACAAAGAGTGGTGTGCTGGTAAATGTTTAACAACAGGCTCTCTCCCCGGTCCCCCTCTGCGTCCCCCCCCACCAAATTGCAGAGCTGGCTATAGCCAGGGAGAGAGCCTGGGGGGGGGGGGGGGGGGTGGCAATGCATTACTCCAGGAAAAAAAATTAAATGATCCCAGGTTCCAATCTAATTCATGTTTAATGTGGGATAAAATGCCATAAATAAGTAAATAAATATAAACTTTTAATGCTGAGCACCTGATTCTCAAAGTGAACATATTCCAAACACTATAATGAAAATAAAATGATTTTTTTCTACCTTTGTTGTCTGGTGACTGTTTTTCTGATCATGCTGGCCCAGTATCCGATTCTGCTGCTATCTGTCCTCTTAACTCCGTTTCCAGGGCTTCCTTTCCATTTATTTCTTTCCTTTCCTCCTTTCTTCTTCATTTCTGGCCCTCAGCTTCTGCCTATTTTCTTCATCCATGTGCAGTTTTTCTCTTCCTTTTCCCTCATCTCATCTCCTTCCTCACTCTTCCCTCCTCTCCATCCATGTCCAGCATTTCTTCTCTCTCCCTTCTTGTCTCCTGCCCTCCATCCACCCATGTCCAGTGACCCTTCTCTTTTCCCCCTGCCCTGCATGCACCCACTGACCCTCCTCTCCCCTGCCCTCCATCCACCCATGTCCAGTGGCCCTCCTCTCCCCTGCCCTGCATGCACCCATACCCAGTGACCCTCCTCTCCCCTGCCCTGCATGCACCCATACCCAGTGACCCTCCTTTCCCCTGCCCTCCATCCACCAATGTCCAGCAGTGACCCTCCTCTCCCCTGCTGCCCTGCCCAGTGACCCTTCTCTCCCCTGCTGCCCTGCATGCACCCATACCTAGTGACCCTTCTCTCCCCTGCCCGCACCCATACCCAGTGACCCTCCTTTCCCCTGCCCTCCATCCACTTATGTCCAGCAGTGACCCTCCTCTCCCCTGCCCTGCATGCACCCATACCCAGTGACCCTCCTTTCCCCTGCCCTCCATCCACCCATGTCCAGCAGAGACCCTCCTCTCCCATCCTGCATGCACCCATACCTAGTGACCCTCTTTTCCCCTGCCCTCCATCCACCCATGTCCAGCAGTGACCCTCCTCTCCCATCCTGCATGCACCCATACCTAGTGACCCTCTTTTCCCCTGCCCTCCTTCCACCTATGTCCAGCAGTGACCCTCCTCTCCCCTGCCCTGCATGCACCCATACCCAGCGACCCTTCTCTCCCCTCCATCCACAAATGCCCAGCGACTCCCTTCTCTCCCCTGCCACCCCCTCCCAAGTTGTTTGGTGAATTCTCCTCTCTCCCTCCTTCATGTCACCGATTTGACTCTTTGAATTCTTCGGGGCAGGCAGTCTTGCTTGCCCGCTGCCAGCGCTGACTCTCCTCCACTGGCGCTGCCGGTTCGCACTTCAAAATGGCCACTGAGACTTAAAAGGGCAGCCTCCAAGACTTCAGCAGGGATAGACAGCAGGGTAGAAAAGAAATGGTAAATTTAGGGAAGGGGCTTGGGGAAGGAAGGGGGCAGATGTCAGATCATGGCGGTGGGACGGTGGAGGAGGAGCCGGGCTGCAGGTCATTCCTCGCCTCAAGCAGCAGATTGTCTTGGGTCGCCCCTGCTGTGCACTGTTATTAAAACAGTGATATCTATCTGCATGATTAGGGCATTTTTCACACAAAAAGAATCACAGCTGGATAATTATAGGATTTTGGAAAAATACTTGCAGTCATCTCTGCAACGGGAAGTCCAGTTACTACTTTCGGTGTCACACAAACCTCCTTGGGGACAAACCAGCAACTCTACCACCCAAGACATGATTTTATTGGGAGGCCCTTGTGCTGCGTTTTCTTCGCACTACTCTCAAAAATGAAAAGAGTCAGATAGAAACAGAAGTTGGAAAGAAAGAGGAATTTTTATTGCTCACCATTGCAGGAAAAAGATTTGGTTCTGAGCATCAGCAATTTTACAGAGTATAATATCAAGTTCACAAAGCAGAGAGGAAGAAGAGAAAGACTAAAAGACCCTATCTGCAAAGGATTGTTCCTCACTTACAGCCACAGGGGAAAATACATTTCCTGGGGAATAGTCTCTTAGACAAGGAAGCAAACTCTGACTTGCCCGAGAGAGAGATTCTAACCAGTGCTGTGTACACTGTACCTTTAAACTGCTCCGTATGGCCACGACCACTGTATTACGTAGCAGTCCCAAGGGCTGCACATATACAGTATATCGCCTGCATCCGAGTATAAATCATTGCCATATCTTCACTCTGTAAGATGTCTCTGTATCAAGTTGTATCAGGCAGTTGAGTAGCCCTAGCATCAGGGGCCTATCGGGGTTTGTGGCACACCAGTGTGCAAAGATCAACAGAAACTAACAGTGTGAAGCTGAAACCATATGCCTGAAAATTCTAGAACACCCTGTGTAAAGAAAGATGGGAAATGATTTAAAGCATAATTACAGTTAATTAGTCCTTCACTGCAACATATAAGGTATTGCATAGGAAGAATCCACATCTTCGGGGCGACATCTGTGTATCTCGCAGCGCCATTGCAGCAGACCGCAGCTGCAGTACATCTTCATGCAGAACTCCAGCTGCCTGCAGCAGCACAAGTTCCTGCAGCAGTGGGCGAGTGGCTTCTCCCAAGCAGCGGGGACCCTCTGGGGGATGCTGGGTGTCGTCATTGCCGCACTGTCTTCATCGGCAGGTCCGCTGTCTTCCGGGACTGGTTCCCTGTCCTGATAGGGCAAGTCCATGACGTAGCCATCCATCTCATTGAAAAACGCAACCTCGTCCAAGGCGCGGCAGGCGTGCCGTCTGTCGCAGGACCTTTTCCGGACCCCACAGCAGCAATAAGAGGGGCCCCATAAACCCAGTTCCTCACAGCAGTGCCCTGAAAAAAGAAGCAAAGAATGAGTAGAAGATTCCTAACTTTTTTCTTTGTGTTTCTCCTCCTGACTTCTTCACCTCATTAGCAAACCCTCAGCCCTTAGAACCTCCCCCCAAGTTTACCTTGCTTACATGTTCCAAAAGTCGGTGGCAGCTGGCGCAATTCCCATACGCTGTCCTGCCACCAGCACCCGCCTCTTCTCTTTATTGTGGCCGCCTCTCTGATGTAACATCCTGTTTCCTCAGAGGTGGCCGCAGTAGAGAAGAGGCCAGTGCAGGCGGCAGGGCAGCAAATGGGACTCGCTGCCACCACCAGCTTTTGGACCACAAAGAAGGAAGGTAAAATCAGGGAATGGGGTGGAAGAAGGAAGGGGGACGGCATCTTTGCTTTGGGCCGCCCCTAGTGTTTATTTTATATGTTTTATCACTCATTAACCAAGTGCAGCTGGGAACCAATAAATATTTGTTGACTACAGTATTTATCATAATATCCTTCCCAGTGACGTTCCTAGGGTGAATGACACCTGGGGCGGATCGTCGATGTGCCCCTCCCCAGGTGCAGCGTGCCCCCCCTGGCGAAAGGACCCCCCCCCCCCGGGTGCATTTTTACCTGCTGGGGGGGTGTCACGTGCCTGTCAGCTTCTCTCATTCCATGCTCCCTCTGCCCTGGAACAGGAAGTAACCTGTTCTGGGGCAGAGGGAGCACGGAACAAGCGGAGCCGACAGGCGCACGGCACCCCCCCAGCGGCGTACACCCGGGGCGGACCGCCCCCACCGCCCCCCCCCCCCTTGGTACGCCACTGATCCTTCCACAGTCAGAGCAGTTTACAATAAAATAAAGTGAAAGTAGACAATATTTCAACACGAAAGCAAGATAAAACAATCAAGGTTCCAGCGCACAACCTAACCCCCTGGTAGCCCCCCAACCACTTCCAGTCAGCTTTGACATTAAAGAAATAGATTGGAAACTAGATCGTGCAATTTCTTTCTGATATCTAACGCACATTGCATTGACAATAAACCAGACTACCCGACATCAGCAGCCAATGCAACAAAATGCAAATGTATGTAAACAAATTCCCCACCACAGCAACTAGAGGTAAAATACATATAGGCAGGAACCTTCAAGCCAGTATTGAGCTTGGGCCCAACATTCAGCTCCTGGTGAATATTGGAGGAGTGGCTTAATGGTCAGTGTAGCAGGTCACAGACCTGGGTTCAATTCCCTCTGCAGCTCCATCTAACCCTGGGCAAGTCAATTAGCCTCCCATTGCCACAGGTACAATATATAACTTAGATTATGAACCCATTAGGGACAGTGCAAAGTACCTGTAAAAGAAATTGTAAACCGCATAGTCACCTTAGGGATTAATTGTGGTATATCAACTATATAAATGACAGGTGACCGACTCACCCGCAAATGCGCAGTAGAGAGCACCTGTCATCAATGTTCCGCGCATGCGTTGTACTCACGGAACAGCTGTCAAGGGGAGAGCAAGAGCAGACAAGCACCCCTTGCACACAACCGCAGATTCCAGCAAATAGGAAGGGGGAGGAGGACCTGGAACACGGAAGGGTAGGGTAGGGAGGGGGAGGGAAGGAAGGCGGGGGCGTGCAAATCGAAGCAGCAGACTTCATGGACAGAGGGGAGGAGCCTGCGGTGTCACATTCACAAGGGAGGCTCCAAGGAGGGAGGGAGGGATATGCCAAGGAACATGGAGGGGAGGAGCACTTGAACTATGCAAATAGGAAGGGGGAGGAGGGCCTGGAACACGGAAGGGGAGGGAAGGATGGGACATGCAAATTGGAACACCAGACTTCAGGGACGGAGGGGAGGAGCCCTGGAACATAACTCGCTGTGGATCAGGACACTTTAAGGGACAGCAACACAGCAGAGAAGCACAACTCCCACAAAACCGCAGAGTCCAGCACACCATGAAAGGTAAGTGCACACGCGACCTCTGCATTCAACATCTACCGGCACACAAAAACAGAGAACCCGCGGCGCTCTTTCCCCCACATCCAAAGCAAATACAAAAGTTTAAAATAATGTTGACGCTCTATGATGCAGAGGAGGTCAAAATCACTATTTGCACAAAAAATATATATATAATTAGATAGGAAAACCAAAGGTTGATATAAAAAAGGTCCATACATTCAGAGAGAAATTAAAATAAGCATAAAAGCAAAAATGAAATTGTGTCACGAATGCAAGATAGGTCTCTGAGGGTTCTGAGACATCATCAAAGCCACAGAGCAGTGGTTCCTAAACCTGGTCCTGGAGACGCCCCAGCCAGTCAGGTTTTCAGGATATCCACACAATGAATGTTCAGGAGAAAGATTTGCATACACTACCTCCACTGTATGCAAACCTCTCTCATGAATATTCATTGTAGATATCCTGAAAACCTGAGTGGCTGGGGCGTTTCCAGGACCAGGCTTGGGAACCACTACCCTATAGAAAAAATGGATTTTGAAAGCAGTGTTGACCTTGAAGAGTGAGTGATCGGATCAAATATAAGGGGGGGGGGGGGGGATCATTCAACAGTTTGGGTGCCAAAATATAAAATGTAGAGTGTCTGTTTCGTTCATAGTGGGATGTCTGGGATGAGGGAGAGCTAATCAGTGGGAGTCTAAGGATATGAGGGCCTGAGATGGAGTATATGGTATTGTGAGACTGGCCAAGTATAAAGGATGACCTATATAATATGCTTTATGGGTTACACAAAGGATAAATAAATATGTTGGTTCAGTAAAAAGAATCAGATTAACCCAGTAGCTCAATACAGAGAATCTTGGGTTCAGAATCTGCTTCCTGAGCTGTCTGGGGCTGGGGATGGTGCAGAGGCAGTGGGGAGAAAGTCCTAATCATTACTGAATAGTGACACCTAGTGGCCAGATTTAAGGACCATATTTGCAGGTTCTGGAAAGAGCCCTGGTGAAAGGACCCCAGCAGAGGATTCCTGCTGCAGTGACTGTGCTATGTGAGCTGGGGGGGGGGGGGGGGGGGGATATGATGATTTCACTTGTTAAGAAAGCATTTATGGAAATCAATCCCCTGGTTACTCCAATGGAGGCAGTGGCAGGAACAGCTGTTGTGATCAGAGAAGGGAAGACATTCAACTGAGGCTGAGTGAAGTTGAGATGAGCAGCATAGAGATGGAAATGGAGACTAAGGTGACATTCAGAGGATCATTGAGGGAGGAAGGGAAGCATTCAGAGAGAGGAGAGTGCAGAGGACAGCACCCAGACGGAGGAGAGAGCAGGGGAGAGCAAGGAGAGGGAGGAGGAAGTTAGAGGGGTCACAGAGAGAGAGAGAGAAGGGGGGGGGGGGACAAAGAAAGAGAGGGAGATGGTGGGACTCAGAGGGAGCTGAAAGCAGAGAGGCATGCAGGGGGGGGGGGGGGGGGAAGGCGATAGTGGAGAGACAATGAAACAGGGAAGCTTTGGCCAGTGAGAGAGAAATGAAGGAGAAATGCTTAGAAGACACTGAGATAGAGGTGGGACTATGCTGAAAAGGAACAATTTAGATGCATCTGAGAATAACAGAGGAGCAAAGACGGAGGACTTGTTTAGACCAGTGACGATAACATGGGGAAAGGTGGGAAAGATAAGTAGGGCGGTCAGGGCTCTAATTCATTTTCTCCCACTGATTCTCCTTCTGACAATGGACAAGCCATGTTTATCAATTATTAATTTTATATTAATGCATGATTTGTAGACAAATTGAGGCGGTTTACATTAACCAAAAATTATAGAAAATAGAAAAAATTAAAACTAAATTGATTGCCTGCTACCTCAGGTACCCACTTAAATTGTAAGCTGTGTATGTCCGGTGGGGATTGACTGAGGAAGGGTAAGAGACTTTTAGGAATAAAGTTAGTGTAAGAGTGTGATGGGGCAAGCAGGGAGGTGGGAGATACTGATGGAGTTTTCAGTACCTCCACGTCTGCCCAAAGCAGCAGGGAGAAACTTCTGGATTTAAAGAAAGGTATCCTAACCTTCAAAGAATCCCTATTTCTCCAGGACCAACATGGCTGCTAGAGAATCTTGTTATCCTAACTCAAATTTCATTTGTATTAGAAGATACATTCAGTTCTACCCCATACAATATCCCACATCATTACCTGAGATCTGTCTCTGTGCTTGTCTTGAGTTCTCTGTCTTGTGACTTTTTCTGACCTGTGGTTTCCCTTTATCAGAAGATACTCTTGCAGGGCCTTGAAGCAAGTCTCCATCAGCAGAATCTCTTTGAGTCAACCTACAAAATACAGAGTCTGGAATGGGCAGCAGGAGAACAGAAAGGCCCTGGTTGACCATAAGGTGAGTAGCGTCTTCCATCATCAGTGGCAGTAAGTCTTCTCAGAAGGAACAGCAAAGATTCAGTAGAAAGGAAGGGAGCATGCTGTCTTCTGTTTATACTCCAAAGAAAGGCAGGGAAAATCCCAGATAATTAAAATACTATCACTTACCTCACTATGTACTAACGACCCCTTCAAATGCTAGTAAAGGTGTTAGTCCATCTGTGGCATAGGACAGCTCAGGGGATAGAGTGCTGTTAACACCATTAAAATGCAAAACTTCTAAGGTTTCTCTGGACCATTGAAGACAATGTTCCCTAAGTAGGTTAATGAGATTAGGGAGTGTGAAATAAATCTACATAAATGGAAAAAAACTGTCCTGAATACTGCTTTTATTAACAAAAGAAAGTGCCAGGTACTGATGGCTGCAGAATTCTTTGTGCACTCCAGGTGGAAAACATAGAAGATAGATGTTGTTCAAAAGAGGTAGAACATATCCACTGAGGTGGGGAGCTGAAAAAAGCTGGATTACATCAAAATAATGCTGTTTACTTCGTTTTCTAGATTTCTCACATGAATTAGACTTATTCACAAGCTTTAACAGCCACAATGAAGGGGGGTAGCTGACCTCATTTCCAGAAATCTTGTGTCAGAACTGTGTGCTGATGGCAAAAGTTTAACTCCCAAATGCAGTAAACAATCAGCTTGCAAATTAATACTACATTAAAAGCGTATGTTGTCAGAAAAAGCAACGCACACTACTGTAGATCCCCTATGGGTAAGATACTGTTTTTTACTAACATGTCTTCCTTTCTATAAGGATATTTTTCCCCTTATATGGTATTGAAGCCCCATCCAGGGCATCCCAGGATGCACTGGGCAGGGCACTGGCAGGGCTCAGCCATTTTAAAGGCAGCGCCCCAGGAGGAGGGAGTGCTACTCTCTACTCCCTTTTAAACGTATGGGGGTGGGAGGGTACAGTAGGGTACCAGGGCCAGTAGGGGTAGAGTTGCCCACTGGTTCACCAGGGACAGTGTTTTGCTGTTGGGGAGGGTGATGGGAGCTGGAGGTCCACCTTGTGCCTTTGTGTCGGGAGATCGAAGGTGGGAGAAGACCACTGGGCCACCAGGGAAACTTGTGGGGGGATTTAGGGGGGCTGGAAGTGTAGCGGACCTGCAGCCCTTTACATGCGGGTGGGGGGGGGGGGGGGGGGGGACTTGTTGTTTGACAAATCTGTGCTTTTTTTTTTTTTTTTTGACAGCCTGGACCTGTCAACTTCTGCAGGAGGATTGTGCCTTGGTCACATGACCAGGCACAATCCTCCCGCAGAAGTATCCCAATGATCAGAGCTACTAGAGCACCTAAATTTGCATGCTATTAGCTCTGATTATTTGGGCTTTATTTCCAGCACTAGCTTTATAATGCTGCTTGGAATAGTGCATGGAAATTGATCATTGGAGCCTCAGTGCATGAGCAAGGAAGAGAGATATTTTTTTAATGCCTCCCATATTTGCACCCTCTCTCCCTTCCGCACTCACAAATCGTCCCTGGTTGCTCTTCATTGGACCCCCCCCACCACAACCCCTGACAAAGACATTATCCCTGGTTATCTGGTCCCCCTTCCCTATCTCTGACCCTACCCCCTGTCCACTCAATATAGACGTTAACCCTGGTTATCTAGTCTAGTGGACCCCCTTCTCTCCCCCCAACTTGAACTCCTGTGCTTGACACACAAGATAGCCCTTGTAGTCTAGCGGATCCTCCTTTCCTTTCTCCGGAGTCCACCCCCTGCAATCCGAACAGGGCCACTGGGGGGAGGGGGGGATAGGCCCTTCTTCCTGCCGCGTCCAGCCTGTGTGGAAACACGAAGCCTACTTCACAGGAGGTGGGACATGGCAGGACCTGTAGCCGGCAGAGGACTCTCTCTTGTTCACTGCTGCGGGAGGAGGGCGAAGATGGCCGTGGTGGCGATTGCAGCAGCAGTGGGGGGAGCAGTGGCAGTAGCAATGGGGAAAGCAGAGATGGTGGGGCCCTGAAGATTGTTTGTCCCAGGCCCAGGTTTCTCTCTTGGTGGCCCTGGGTCTGAATATCAATCCTTCAGTGTTATATAATTGCTTTCACATTTAGGTGCAAAGGATATAGGGTTTATGGTTAATAAAGTTAATTTAAGCCACAGAGGAGAAAGGATATTGCTTGTCTTTTAGGATACACTGACTTATCTTTTATATCATTTCCTGGTGACGTATCCTTATTTTAAAGCATGTGAGCACAGCCCCTAATTCCCTGTGATGCATTCAAGATAGATTCTTGAGTAGAGTGATGTGGTAGCCATGTTAGTCCACTTTTAAAGGTAATTAACAGAAATAAAACAAAACATAGGAAAGAAAATAAGATGATACCTTTTTTATTGGACTAACTAAATACATTTTTTTGATTAGCTTCTTCTTCAGATCAGAAAAAAAGAGAGATTCTGCAATCATAGTTTTTTTTTTGTTTTTTTTTTTTGTTGGTTGGTTTAACAAAAACAGTATGCATGTAAGAAAAATGTTTCGTTTGCTTGTTAAAATTTCATGCTGTAGCAGTGATTACAGGTTCATGATGTGCAAGGTAACTTCAAAGAGTTCTCTGTTCAAAACACCAGGCCAGTGCAGGTTGGGTTACTGCTGCCACCTAGTTTGCCCACTTCAAAATGTGATCATGTTTGTTAGAAGCTGAAATTCCATCATGTATTTTTGACTGCACCTGTGTTCTAAATCCATAGACTCGTCATCTTGCCTATATAACTCCTTTTCTCAGGATTCTACAGGGATATAAAAGGTGAATTTATTGCCTAAATCTGTTACTAAGATCTCTAATTTTACTTTGAGAGGTGGCTTTGTTTGTTGGTTTGTTTTGTTGCATTTGTATCCCACATTTTCCCACCTATTTGCAGGCTCAATGTGGCTTACAATGTTCCGTTATGGCATTCTCTGTGGCCTGATGTTCGTCCTCGTGTTGGCACACACACAGTTTAATCTTATTGCCATGTTTGCTGCTGTGGTTTATAGTTATGAAGCTATTCTGCCTTCATTTCAAGATTTCTATAAAAACTTATATAAATCTGAATTGTTAGTATTGGATCAAGAGATCTCTAAATTTTTAGATGATCTAGCATTCCCACACTTATCCTCAGAACAAATTAAAAATGTGGAAGCTCCCATCACAAGTATGGAATCTGAATAGTCTATTAAGTCATTGCCTATCAATAAAGCCCCAGGACCAGATGGCTTTAACTCCTTTACTGTTACAATTTTTTTCTGGTATCATGGACAAGAACTCTGTTCAAGGCACATTCACAGAAGCAAAAATGATAGTGTTACCTAAACCAGATAAAGATACTACATTAGGGTGTCTTTTACTAAAGCTTAGCTTGAGTTATCTGCAACAGGGCTCATAGGAATAAAATACATGCTCAGTTTCACTAAAAGAAGTGTGCCGAACGTGAGGGGAATGGTGGTGCAGAGACCAGAGCTGGACAAGGCTTCAGCTGGTGGGGGTTGGGGACCCCTGCTAGCAAAACCAAGGGTCCACAGGAAACTTTGGGGGGCCCAGGCCCCTGTGGCCACATGTAGCTATGCCACTGACCTCTTTCTTTTCTTCTCCCCTCGGCATCCCCTCCTCCCAATAAGTACGATATATTTCAAGTGTAAACCACTTTGCTTTGCCTTTGGTATATCAAATATGGGCTAATATACCAAAGGAATAGCAAAGTAGAGTATTTTTATTGAATGATCTGTTTATCAAATATGTACTAATATACAGATCAATCAATAAAAATTCTCTAACAGTGCAACTGGCCATGCCCAGTTTAAGATTCACCATCAATGTGGGCTTATAACCCAGATGCAGCACTGGGGCTCCCAGTCTTGTCAGGTATGTGCTTGAATTTAGGACATCCATAAGGCTAAACCAAACTCTAGTTTTCTGCAATTCTTTTTCACATTTCCTTATTAAAATGCTTATTTTTATTATCTGTATCTAAACAGAGAAAGGATGAAGGTAGGTGAAGCTGCAGGCTCTGTGTTTGCAGACACTCACTATGTACTAACGACCCCTTCAAATGCTAATAAAGGTGTTAGTCCATCTGTGGCATAGGACACCTCAGGAGATAGAGTGCTGTTAACACCATTAAAATGCAAAAATTCTAAGGTTTCTCTGGACCATTGAAGACAATGTTCCCTAAGTAGGTTAATGAGATTAGGGAGTGTGAAAGAAATCTACATAAATGGAAAAAAAACTGTCCTGAATACTGCTTTTATTAACAAAAGAAAGTGCCAGGTACTGATGGCTGCAGAATTCTTTGTGCACTCCAGGTGGAAAACATAGGAGATAGATGTTGTTCAAAAGAGGTAGAACATATCCACTGAGGTGGGGAGCTGAAAAAAGCTGGATTACATCAAAATAATGCTGTTTACTTCTTTTTCTACATTTCTCACATGAATTAGACTTATTCACAAGCTTTAACAGCCACAATGGAGGGGGGTAGCTGACCTCATTTCCAGAAATCTTGTGTCAGAACTGTGTGCTGATGGCAAAAGTTTAACTCCCAAATGCAGTAAACAATCAGCTTGCAAATTAATACTACATTAAAAGCGTATGTTGTCAGAAAAAGCAGCGCACACTACTGCAGCAAGATACTGGTTTTTACTAACATGTCTTCCTTTCTATAAGGATGTTTTCCCCCTTATATGGTATTTAAGCCCCATCCAGTGCATCCCAGGATGCACTGGGCAGGGCACAGTCATTTTAAAGGCAGCACCCCAGGAGGACGGAGTGCTACTCTTTACTCCCTTCTAAACGTATGGGGGGGGGGGGGGGGGGGAATTGGCCACCAGGCAGGTGGGGGTAGAGTTGCCCAGTGCTTCACCAGGGACAGTGTTTTGCTGTTGGGGAGGGTGATGGGAGCTGGAGGTCCACCTTGTGCCTTTGTGTCGGGGGATCAAAGGTGGGAGAAGACCACTGGGCCACCTGGGAAACTTGTGGGGGGATTTAGGGGGGGGGGGGCTGGAGGTGTAGCTGACCTGCAGCCCTTTATGTGTGGGTGGGGGGGATGGGACTTCTTGTTTGACAAATCTGTGCTTTTTTTTTTTGACAGCCTGGACAATCTTCCCACAGACGTACCCCAATGATCAGAGCTATTAGATCGCCTAAATTTCCATGCTATTAGCTCTGATTATTGGGGCTTTATTTCCAGCACTAGCTTTATAATGCTGCTTGGAATAGTGCAGGGAAATTGATCATCCGGGCCTCAGTGCATGAGGAAGGAAGAGAGATATTTTTTTAAATGCCTCCCATGTTTGCACCCCCTCTCCCTTCTGCACTCAGAAATAGTCCCTGGTAGTGCTTCATTGGACCCCCCCCCCCCACCACACCCTCCTGACACAGACATTAGCCCTGGTTATCTGGTCTAGTGGACCCCCTTCCCTATCTCTGACCCTACCCCCTGCCCTCAACATAGAAGTTAAGCCTGGTTATCTAGTCTAATGGACCCCCTTCCCTATCTCTGACCCTATCCCCTGCCCCCTCAATATACAAGTTAACCCCGGTTATCTAGTCTAGTGGACCCCCTTCCCTATCTCTGACCCTATCCCCTGCCCCCTCAATATACAAGTTAACCCCGGTTATCTAGTCTAGTGGACCTCCTTCTCTCCCCCCAACTTGAACTTCTGTGCTTGACACACAAGATAGCCCTTGTAGTCTAGTGGAGCCTCCTTTCCTTCCTCCGGAGTCCACCTCCTGCAATCCAACCAGGGGGGGAGGATAGGGGCGCAAGATTCTCCAGGCCCAGTCTCCAAGGAGGGCCCAACACTAGCGATCAAAAGAGATTGCTCTGCCGGCCACAGGCCCTTCTTCCTGCCGCATCTAGCCTGTGTGGAAACATGAAGCCTATTTCACAGGAGGTGGGACATGGCAGGACCTGTAGCTGGCAGAGCACTCTCTCTTGCTCACTGCTGCGGGAGGAGGGCGAAGGTGGCCGCAGTGGCGATTGCAGCAGCAGTGGGGGGAGCAGTGGCAGTAGCAATGGGGAAAGCAGAGATGGTGGGGCCCTGAAGATTGTTTGTCCCAGGCCCAGGTTTGTCTCTTGGTGGCCCTGGGTCTGAATTTCAGTCCTTCAGTGTTATATAATTGCTTTCACATTTAGGTGCAAAGGATATAGGGTTTATGGTTAATAAAGTTAACTTAAGCCACAGAGGAGAAAGGATATTGTTTCTCTTTTAGGATACACTGATTTATCTTTTATATCATTTCCTGGTGACGTATCCTTATTTTAAAGCATGTGAGCACAGCCCCTAATTCCCTGTGATGCATTCAAGATAGATTCTTGAGTAGAGTGATGTGGTAGCCATGTTAGTCCACTTTTAAAGGTAATAAACAGAAATAAAACAAAACATTGGAAAGAAAATAAGATGATACCTTTTTTATTGGACTAACTAAATATATTTTTTTGATTAGCTTCTTCTTCAGATCAGAAAAAAAGAGAGATTCTGCAATCATAGTTTTTTTTTGTTTTATTTTTTTGTTGGTTGGTTTAACAAAAACAGTATGCATGTAAGAAAAATGTTTCTTTTACTGTTTGCTTGTTAAAATTTCATGCTGTAGCAGTGATTACAGGTTCATGATGTGCAAGGTAACTTCAAAGAGTTCTCTGTTCAAAACACCAGGCCAGTGCAGGTTGGGTCACTGCCAGGGGTATGCTGGTAAATTGCTAACAGGGGGCTCTCTCTCACCAGCAAAGTAAAAGAGAATTCAGGAGGAGCCCTAGCCCACATTTTGGGATCCATTTGTTAAAGTAGCCATGGAGAACCGGCTCCCAAAATTCTTAAAAACTTAACAAACAGCTCTCGAGAGCCTGTGAGAGCCTGCTCCAGCACACCACTGGCTGGTAAATTGTTAACAGGCAGCTCTCTCTCGCCAGCAAAGTAAAAGAAAATTCAGGAGGGGCCCACGCCCACATTTTGGGATCCATTTGTTAAAGTAGCCATGGAGAACCGGCTCCCAAAATTCTTAAAAACTTAACAAACGGCTCTCGAGAGCCTGTGAGAGCCTGCTCCAGCACACCACTGGCTACTGCTGCCACCTAGTTTGCCCACTTCAAAATGCAAATGTCCTATCCTTCAGAGAGCTGTCTGCACCTCATCTAGGCAATCAAGACTGAGCTGCCTGCCCAAGACCCTGATGGCTGCGCTAATTGACCTGGAATAGCTTCTGAGAGCTTAGAACAGGGTGTCTGCAAACACAGCTTCACCTAGCTTCATCCTTTCTCTGTTTAGATACAGATAATAAAAATATGCATTTTTAATAAGGAAATGTGAACAAGAAATGCAGAAAACTAGAGTTTAGTTTAGCCTTATAGATGTCCTAAATGAAAGCAGATATCTGACAAGACAGGGATCCCCAGTGCTGCATCTGGGTTATAAGCTCACATTGGTGGTGAATCTTAAACTGGGCATGGCCAGTTGCACTGTTAGAGAATTTTTATTTATTGACCTGTTTATTAGCACATATTTGATACACAGATCAATCAATAAAAATACTCTACTTTGCTATTCCTTTGGTTTATTAGCACATATTTGATATACCAAAGGCAAAGCAAAGTGGTTTACACTTGAAATATATCATAGTTATTGGGAGGAGGGGATGCCAAGGGGAGAAGAAAAGAAAGAGGTCAGTGGCATAGCTACATGTGGCCACAGTGGCCTGGGCCCCCCAAAGTTTCCTGTGGACCCCTGGTTTTGCTAGCAGGGGTCCCCAATCCCCACCAGCTGAAGCTTTGTCCAGCGCTGGTCTCTGCACCACCATTCCCCTCGCGTTCGGCACATTTTTTTTTAGTGAAACTGAGCATGCATTTTATTCCTATGAGCCCTGCTGCAGATAACACAAGCTAAGCTTTAGTAAAAGACACCCTCATGTAGTATCTTTACCTGGTTTAGGTAACACTATCATTTTTGCTTCTGTGAATGTGCCTTGAACAGAGTTCTTGTCAATGATACCACAAAAGAATTGTAACAGTAAAGGAGTTAAAGCCATCTGGTCCTGGGGCTTTACTGATAGGCAATGACTTAATAGACTATTCAGATTCCATACTTGTGATGGGAGCGTCCAAATTTTGAATTTGTTCTGAGGATAAGCGTGGGAATGCTAGATCATCTAAAAATTTAGAGATCTCTTGATCCAATACTAACAATTCAGATTTATATAAGTTTTTATAGAAATCTTGAAATGAAGGCAGATTAGCTTCATAACTATAAACCACAGCAGCAAACATGACAGCAACATTAAACTGTGTGTGTGCCAACACGAGGACGAACAACAGGCCACAGAGAATGCTATAACGAAACATTGTAAGCCACATTGAGCCTGCAAATAGGTGGGAAAATGTGGGATACAAATGTAACAAAACAAACAAACAAAACCACCTCTCCTCAAAGTAAAATTAGAGATCTTAGTAACAGATTTAGGCAATAAATTCACCTTTTATATCCCTGTAGAATCCTGAGAAAAGGAGTTATATAGGCAAGATGATGAGCCTATGGATTTAGAATACAGGTGCAGTCAAAAATACATGATGGAATTTCAGCTTCTAACAAATATGATCACATTTTGAAGTGGGCAAACTAGGTGGCAGCAGTGACCCAACCTGCACTGGCCTGGTGTTTTGAACAGAGAACTCTTTGAAGTTACCTTGCTCATCATGAACCTGTAATCACTGCTACAGCATGAAATTTTAACAAGCAAACAGTAAAAGAAACATTTTTCTTACATGCATACTGTTTTTGTTAAACCAACCAACAAACAAATAAAACAAAAAAAAACTATGATTGCAGAATCTCTCTTTTTTTCTGATCTGAAGAAGAAGCTAATCAAAAAATGTATTTAGTTAGTCCAATAAAAAAGGTATCATCTTATTTTCTTTCCAATGTTTTGTTTTATTTCTGTTTATTACCTTTAAAAGTGGACTAACACGGCTACCACATCACTCTACTCAAGAATCTATCTTGAAAGCATCACAGGGAATTAGGGACTGTGCTCACTAAAGGAAGGATACGTCACCAGGAAATGATATAAAAGATAAGTCAGTGTATCCTAAAAGAGAAACAATATCCTTTCTCCTCTGTGGCTTAAATTAACTTTATTAACCATAAACCCTATATCCTTTGCACCTAAATGTGAAAGCAATTATATAACACTGAAGGACTGATATTCAGACCCAGGACCACCAAGAGACAAACCTGGGCCTGGGACAAACAACCTTCAGGGCCCCATCACCTCTACTTTCTCCATTGCTACTGCCACTGCTCCCCCCACTGCTGCTGCAATCGTCACCGCGGCCACCTTCGCCCTCCTCCCGCAGCAGTGAACAAGAGAGCGTGCTCTGCCGGCTACAGGTCCTGCCATGTCCCACCTCCTGTGAAGTAGACTTTATGTTTCCACACAGGCTGGATGCGGCAGGAAGAAGGGCCTGTGGCCGGCACAGCATTCTCTTTTGATCGCTAGTGTTGGGCCCTCCCTTGGAGACTGGGCCTGGAGAATCTTGCGCCCCTATCCCTCCCCCTGGTGGCCCTGTTCTGATTGCAGGGGGTGGACTCCGGAGGAAGGAAAGGAGGATCCACTAGACTACAAGGGCTATCTTGTGTGTCAAGCACAGAAGTTCAAGTTGGGGGGAGAGAAGGAGGTCCACTAGACTAGATAACCAGGGTTAACTTCTATGTTGAGGGCAGGGGGTAGGGTCAGAGATAGGGAAGGGGGTCCACTAGACCAGATAACCAGGCTTAACCTCTATGTTGAGGGCAGGGGGTAGGGTCAGAGATAGGGAAGGGGGTCCACTAGACCAGATAACCAGGGCTAATGTCTGTGTCAGGGGGATGTGGTGGTGGTGGTGGGGGGGAGGAGGGTCCAATGAAGCACTACCAGGGACTATTTCTGAGTGCAGAAGGGAGAGGGGGTGCAAACATGGGAGGCATTTAAAAAATATCTCTCTTCCTTCCTCATGCACTGAGGCCCGGATGATCAATTTCCCTGCACTATTCCAAGCAGCATTATAAAGCTAGTGCTGGAAATAAAGCCCCAATAATCAGAGCTAATAGCATGCAAATTTAGGCGCTCTAATAGCTCTGATCATTGGGGTACGTCTGTGGGAAGATTGTCCAGGCTGTCAAGAAAAAAAGCACGGATTTGTCAAACAAGAAGTCCCATCCCCCCCCCCCCCACACGTAAAGGGCTGCAGGTCAGCTACACCTCCAGCCCCCCCTAAATCCCCCCACAAGTTTCCCAGGTGGCCCAGTGGTCTTCTCCCACCTTTGATCCCCTGACACAAAGGCACAAGGTGGACCTCCAGCTCCCATCACCCTCCCCAACAGCAAAACACTGTCCCTGGTGAAGCACTGGGCAACTCTACCCCCACCTGCCTGGTGGCCAATTCCCCCCCCCCCCCATACGTTTAGAAGGGAGTAAAGAGTAGTACTCCGTCCTCCTTGGGTGCTGCCTTTAAAATGACTGTGCCCTGCCCAGTGCATCCTGGGATGCACTGGATGGGGCTTCAATACCATATAAGGGGAAAAACATCCTTATAGTAAGGAAGACGTGTTAGTAAAAACCAGTATCTTGCTGCAGTAGTGTGCGCTGCTTTTTCTGACAACATACGCTTTTAATGTAGTATTAATTTGCAAGCTGATTGGTTACTGCATTTGGGAGTTAAACGTTTGCCATCAGCACACAGTTCTGACACAAGATTTCTGGAAATGAGGTCAGCTACCCCCCTTCATTGTGGCTGTTAAAGCTTGTGAATAAGTATAATTCATGTGAGAAATCTAGAAAAAGAAGTAAACAGCATTGTTTTGATGTAATCCAGCAAATGTTTTGTATTGATAACAGATTTCTCCAGCTCCCACCCTCAGTGGATATGTTCTACCTCTTTTGAACAAGATCTATCTCCTATGTTTTCCACCTGGAGTGCACAAAGAATTCTGCAGCCATCAGTACCTGGCACTTTCTTTTGTTAATAAAAGCAGTATTCAGGACAGTTTTTTTCCTTTTATGTAGATTTATTTCACACTCCCTAATCTCATTAACCTACTTAGGGAACATTGTCTTCAATGGTCCAGAGAAACCTTAGAATTTTTGCATTTTAATGGTGTTAACAGCACTCTATCCCCTGAGGTGTCCTATGCCACAGATGGACTAACACCTTCATTAGCATTTGAAGGGGTCGTTAGTACATAGTGAGGTAAGTGATAGTATTTTAATTATCTGGGACTTTCCCTGCCTTTCTTTGGAGTATAAACAGAAGACAGCATGCTCCCTTCCTTTCTACTGAATCTTTGCTGTTCCTTCTGAGAAGACTTTCTGCCACTGATGATGGAAGACGCTACTCACCTTATGGTCAACCAGGGCCTTTCTGTTCTCCTGCTGCCCATTCCAGACTCTGTATTTTGTAGGTTGACTCAAAGAGATTCTGCTGATGGAGACTTGCTTCAAGGCCCTGCAAGAGTATCTTCTGATAAAGGGAAACCACAGATCAGAAGAAGTCACAAGACAGAGAACTCAAGACAAGCACAGAGACAGATCTCAGGTAATGATGTGGGATATCGTATGGGGTAGAACTGAATGTATCTTCTAATACAAATGAAATTTGAGTTAGGATAACAAGATTCTCTAGCAGCCATGTTGGTCCTGGAGAAATAGGGATTCTTTGAAGGTTAGGATACCTTTCTTTAAATCCAGAAGTTTCTCCCTGCTGCTTTGGGCAGACGTGGAGGTACTGAAAACTCCATCAGTATCTCCCACCTCCCTGCTTGCCCCATCACACTCTTACACTAACTTTATTCCTAAAAGTCTCTTACCTTTCCTCAGTCAATCCCCACCGGACATACACAGCTTACAATTTAAGTGGGTACCTGAGGTAGCAGGCAATCACTTTAGTTTTAATTTTGTCTATTTTCTAGGTAATCAATAGAAATCAAACAAAATAATTTTTGGTTAATGTAAACCACCTCAATTTATCTAAAAATCAGACAGTATTATAAACTTAATAATTGATAAACATGGCTTGTCCATTGTGACAAGGAGAATCAGTGGGAGAAAGTGAATTATAGCCCTGACCTCCCTGGCTTTAAAGCCATTGATCTAACCAGCAGGAAACACCTCTTCTCTTGCTTATCTTTCCCACCTTTCCCCATGTTATCTTCACTGCTCTAACAAGTCCTCCATCTTTGCTCCTCTGTTATTCTCAGATGGATCTAAGCTGTTCCTTCTCAGCAGATTCCCACTTCTATCTCAGTGTCTTCTCAGCATTTCTCCTTCATTTCTCTCTCACTGGCTAAAGCTTCCATGTTTCAATGTCTCTCCACTATCTCCTTCCCCCCTGTATGCCTCTCTGCTTTCAGCTCCCTCTGAGTCCCACCATCTCCCTCTCTTTCTTTGTTCCCCCTTCTCTCTCTCTCTCTCTCTCTCTGTGACCCCTCTAACTTCCTCCTCCCTCTCCTTGCTCTCCCCTACTCTCTCCTCCCTCTGGGTGCTGACCTCTGCACTCTCCTCTCTCTGAATGCTTCCCTTCCTCCCTCAATGATCCTCTGAATGTCACCTTAGTCTCCATTTCCATCTCTATGCTGCTCATCTCAGCTTCACTCAGCCTCAGTTGAATGTCTTCCCTTCTCTGATCACAACAGTTGTTCCTGCCACTGCCTCCATTGGAGTAACCAGGGGAAAGATTTCCATAAATGCTTTCTTAACAAGTGAAATCATCATATTCCCCCCAGCTCACAGAGCACAGTCACTGCAGCAGGAATCCTCTGCTGGGGTCCATTCACCAGGGCTCTTTCCAGAACCTGCAAATATGGTCCTTAAATCTGGCCACTAGGTGTCACTATTCAGTAATGATTAGGACTTTCTCCCCACTGCCTCTGCACCATCCCCAGCCCCAGACAGCTCAGGAAGCAGATTCTGAACCCAGGAACTAAACCAAGATTCTCTGTATTGAGCTACTGGGTTAATCTGATTCTTTTTACTGAACCAACATATTTATTTATCCTTTGTGTAACCCATAAAGCGTATTATATAGGTCATCCTTTATACTTGGCCAGTCTCACAATACCATATACTCCATCTCAGGCCCTCATATCCTTAGACTCCCACTGATTAGCTCTCCCTCATCCCAGACATCCCACTATGAAAGAAACAGACTCTCTACATTTTATATTTTGGCACCCAAACTGTTGAATGATCTCCCCGCCCCCCCCCCCCCCCTTATATTTGGTCCAATCACTCACTCTTCAAGGTCAACACTGCTTTCAAAACCTATTTTTTCTATAGGGTAGTGGTTCCCAAGCCTGGTCCTGGAAACGCCCCACCCCAGCCACTCAGTTTTTCAGGATATCTACAATGAATATTCATGAGAGAGGTTTGCAGACAGTGGAGGTAGTGCATGCAAATCTTTCTCCTGAACATTCATTGTGTGGATATCCTGAAAACCTGACCGGCTGGGGCGTCTCCAGGACCAGGTTTAGGAACTACTGCTCTGTGGCTTTGATGATGTCTCAGAGCCCTCGGAGACCTATCTTGCATTCGTGACACAATTTCATTTTTGCTTTTATGCTTATTTTAATTTATCTCTGAATGTATGGACCTTTTTTTTTATTTTCCTATCTAATTATATATATGTTTTATTTTTTGTTAACCGGCTATCAGATTAGGCAGGATATCAAGTCTGCGATAAACAACACACAATTATCCAAAACTGTTTTGTCCCTGAGCCCTCAGGATGGCCAAGGACTCCTCGTCAGATGTAGGCCCTCATTTTACATCAGCTATTTGTGCTTGATACTTAATAAACTGCTACCTAAATCATGTTTATCTTGTATAAACATCTAAGTCTCCATTTTATAAAGCTGGGATATGCACCTATGAAACCCAAGTACATGCAAATGGCAAGGGAGCATGGTCTGGGTGTATTTTGGGTAGGATAAGGGCCTGGTAAGTTCCTAGACATTTATACCTCAGGGCAATGGTTTATCTGGAGCCTGTCTTTTAATGGTGGAACAAGCCACCCCTTCCCCTGCATGAGCTATGGTGGGCTCTGGCTGAGCCCAGCTGTCTAGGCCTTCAGAGGCTGGCATCCTATTTAGGGCCTGGCCGATCATGCTGGAGGGGCCCATAAGGAAGGGTCCAGTACCCGCTACCCAATTTGGGCACTTTGCACTTAAAGATTTGCCCAGCAGGAATTGTCCTCTAATGGGGACAATTCTTTCCTGGCTTAGGGGAGGGAATTGCAGGGCATATTTAATTTTAGCTCTTCCGAGGTCCAGTATCCTTCCTGCTCCTTGGAGGTGGCTTGTATACCCTCCCCACCCTCCCTTACTTCCTAAATATTTGTGCTTGTTGATAGAATGTGGTTTGTAATTGGATTTTTGTGACAGTTGAGGGGGGGGGGGGGGGCGGTTACCCAAACTAGAATCTGTTTAAAAGGAGGTCTTTTGGACAGGGCTTCAATATTTATAGTACTTGATATACCACAATTAATCCCTAAGGTGACTATGCGGTTTACAATTTCTTTTACAGGTACTTTGCACTGTCCCTAATGGGTTCATAATCTAAGTTATATATTGTACCTGTGGCAATGGGAGGCTAATTGACTTGCCCAGGGTTAGATGGAGCTGCAGAGGGAATTGAACCCAGGTCTGTGACCTGCTACACTGACCATTAAGCCACTCCTCCAATATTCACCAGGAGCTGAATGTTGGGCCCAAGCTCAATACTGGCTTGAAGGTTCCTGCCTATATGTATTTTACCTCTAGTTGCTGTGGCGGGGAATTTGTTTACATATATTTGCGTGTTGTTGCATTGGCTGCTGATGGCGCGTAGTCTGGTTTATTGTCAATGCAATGTGCGTTAGATATCAGAAAGAAATTGCACGATCTAGGTTCCAATCTATTTCTTTAATGTCAAAGCTGACTGGAAGTGGTTGGGGGGCTACCAGGGGGTTAGGTTTTGCGCTTGAACCTTGATTGTTTTATCTTGCTTTTGTGTTGAAATATTGTCTACGTTCACTTTATTTTATTGTAAACTGCTCTGACTGTGGAAGGATCAGTGGCGTACCAAGGGGGGGGGGGCGGTGGGGGCAGTCCGCCCCGGGTGTACGCTGCTGGGGGGGTGCCGTGCGCCTGTCGGCTCCGCTTGTTCCGTGCTCCCTCTGCCCCGGAACAGGTTACTTCCTGTTCTGGGGCAGAGGGAGCATGGAACGAGCGAAGCCGACAGGCGCGTGGCACCCCCTCCCAGCAGGTAAAAATGCACCGGGGGGGGGGGGGGGGGGGGGGGCGGTGTCCTTTCGCTGTCAACCACCCTAGGAACATCACTGGGAAGGATATTATGATAAATACTGTAGTCAACAAACATTTATTGGTTCCCAGCTACACTTGATTAATGAGTGATAAAAATATATGATAAACACTAGGGGCGGCCCAAAGCAAAGATGCCGTCCCCCTTCCTTCCTCCACCCCATTCCCCGATTTTACCTTCTTTCTTCGTGGTCCAAAAGCTGGTGGTGGCAGCAAGTCCCATACGCTGCCCTGCCGCCTGTACTGGCCTCTCCTCTACTGTGGCTGCCTCTGAGGAAACAGGATGTTACATCAGAGAAGTGTCCGCAGTAAAGAGAAGAGGCGGATACGGGTGGCAGGGCAGTGTATGGAAATTGCACCTGCTGCCACCGACTTTTGGAACATGTACGCAAGGTAAACTTGGGGAGAGGTTCTAAGGGCTGAGGGTTTGCTAATGAGGTGAAGAAGTCAGGAGGAGAAACACAAAGAAAAAAGTTAGGAATCTTCTACTCATTCTTTGCTTCTTTTTTCAGGGCACTGCTGTGAGGAACTGGGTTTATGGGGCCCCTCTTATTGCTGCTGTGGGGTCCGCACAAGGTCCTGTGACAGGCGACACGCCTGCCGTGCCTTGGACGAGGTTGCGTTTTTCAATGAGATGGATGGCTACGTCATGGACTTGCCCTATCAGGACAGGGAACCAGTCCCGGAAGACAGCGGACCTGCTGATGAAGACAGTGCGGCAATGACGACACCCAGCATCCCCCAGAGGGTCCCCGCTGCTTGGGAGAAGCCACTCGCCCACTGCTGCAGGAACTTGTGCTGCTGCAGGCAGCTGGAGTTCTGCATGAAGATGTACTGCAGCTGCGGTCTGCTGCAATGGCGCTGCGAGATACACAGATGTCGCCCTGAAGATGTTGATTCTTCCTATGCAATACCTTATATGTTGCAGTGAAGGACTAATTAACTGTTATTATGCTTTAAATCATTTCCCATCTTTCTTTACACAGGGTGTTCTAGAATTTTCAGGCATATTGTTTCAGCTTCACACTGTTAGTTTCTGTTGATCTTTGCACACTGGTGTGCCACAAACCCCGATAGGTCCCTAATGCTAGAGCTACTCAACTGCCTGGTACAACTTGATACAGAGACAACTTACGGAGTGAAGATATGGCAATGACTTATACTCGGATGCAGGCGATATTCTGTATATGTGCAGCCCTTGGGACTGCCACGTAATATAGTGGTCGTGGCCATATGGAGCAGTTTAAAGGTACAGTGTACACAGCACCGGTTGGAATATCTCTCTCGGGCAAGTCAGAGTTTGCTTCCTTGTCTAAGAGACTATTCCCCAGGAAATGTATTTTTCCCTGTGGCTGTAAGTGAGGAAACAATCCTTTGGAGATAGGGTCTTTTATTCTTTCTCTTCTTCCACTCTGCTTTGTGAATTTTATATTATACTCTGTAAAATTGCTGATGCTCAGAACCAAATCTTTTTCCTGCAATGGTGAGCAATAAAAATTCTTCTTTCTTTCCAACTTCTGTTTCTATCTGACTCTTTTCATTTCTGAGAGTAGTGCGAAGAAAACGCAGCACAAGGGCCTCCCAATAAAATCATGTCTTGGGTGGTAGAGTTGCTGGTTTGTCCCCAAGGAGGTGTGTGTGACACTGAAAGTAGTAACTGGACTTTCCGTTGAGAGATGACTGCCAATATTTTTCCAAAATTCTGTAATTATCCAGCTGTGATTCTTTTTGTGTGAAAAATGCCCTAATCATGTAGATAGTTATCACTGTTTTAATAACGGTGCAGAGCAGGGGCGACCCAAGACAATCTGCTGCCTGAGGCGAGGAATGAGCTGCTGCCCCGGCTCCTCCTCCACCGCCCCCCCCCCCCCCGCCATGATCTGACATCTGCCCCCTTCCTTCCCTAAATTTACCATTTCTTTTCTTGTTTTTCAAAAGGTGGAGGTGGCAGCTACCCTGTTGCCTGTCCTGGCCCCCTCTCTGTACTGTGGTCTGCCTATGAGGAAACAGGAAGTTACATCAGAGAGATGGGCCACAGTAGAGAGAATGGGTTGGGGCAGGTGGCAGGACCGTCTATGGGAATCGCTGCTGGCGGCTGTTGCCACTGTCTTTTTAAAAAAACAAGAAAAGAAAAGCGAGGGGGTTGGGGAAGGCAGGGTGGAGGGTGATGCCTACTCAGAAGAGTGCCACTTGAGGCCCCTCATCTCAGCTGGCTTAACAGTAGCAGTGGCATACCAAGGGGGGGTGGGGGCGGTCCTCCCCAGGTGCACGCCGCTGGGGGGGTGCCGCGCGCTTGTTGGCTCCGAGTCCGCTCGTTCCCTCTGCGCGGAACAGGTTACTTCCTTTTCCGGGGCAGAGGGAGCAGCAGGGAGGGAACGAGCGGACTCGGAGCTAACAGGCGCGCAGCACCCCACTCTCCAGCAGGTAAAAATGCACCTGGGGGGGTCACGCTGCACCTGGGGGGGGTGTAGTTTCGGTGGGGGGGGGGCTGCGCTGCACCCGGGGGGGGGGGGGCGCATCGGCGATCTGCCCCGGGTGTCAGCCAGGCTAGGAACACCACTGAACAGTAGGACAGCCACTGGTGCACAGATACTGCCTTGCTGAAAGAGAAGGGTCAACAGCATTGACTTGTTACTCAGCAATTGACCTGGGGTCAGGCATAAGCAAAGCTGTCTAGGGGACCAAATTTTGAAGGCACCAAATTTCTGAGCTAAACAGGAGCCTGAATCCACTTTCTGAGGACTGTGCTTTATGAGCTATGGCGGAGAAACCTCCCCTTCTCACCGTTCTCTGGTCCTGCCTATCAAGGGTGCCAGCATCTTAGATCTGCCCCTGCTCAAGGGATAAGCAGTTTGCTGGACTTGCTGTGGTCTTACCCACCCAGACAGTATCATGCTTGCAATGTATTGAAAGAGGATTCTGGTAATCCTAAAATCTCACAGAGTCTCTAAACCAGCCACACATGGGGCAGGTTCAGCACCACACATAAAACCTACAGCTCAATATGCCCTTTGACCCCATAAAGGTCAGATAACTTTTTATTAAAAAAGGAGTTATTGGGAGATGGAAAATCCTTTCTGCTAGCTGCAGCAGAGGAAACCTTGCTACTTGAGACATCAGGACCTAAATAGCTGCTCCTCTAACCCTGTGTTTGGGTTATGGTAGAGGATTACAGCTCTTAATGGGCAGTGGTCAATCATTTGCTGTGATGGGCCTGAGGAGGGTGAATACTTCCTGTGGCAAGGTTGACCAGACCCATCTGTGGATAAGTGCTGACTTGGCATAAAAAAAACACTTGTGCACTGAAACTGTAAATTAAATTCACACCAGAGCTTCCGTTGTAATTTCTAAAGCAGACACGTCAACTTGCAGGAGAAACCATATTTATGTATCCAGCCTTCTGGAACGTCTCTGTAAAGGTGGTTCATCTGTACTGGTAAGAGTACGAGCAGCAGTCAAAATGATTTTTCTATATAGGGGTGAACCATTCCAAATTCACTGTCTGGGTATCTACAGCAGCACTTTTGAATGTGGAAATCCAGAAAAGGCCACAAGAAGGTTTCTGCTTACTCTCAGCACTCAGGAAGTGTTCCCGAAAGAGAAAGGTTCTGCTGTCTGTGCCACATCTGTCTCCTATGGGGCATTTTGCCAGCCCAACCTAGGAGTGAGCTTGATGACTGAAAACCTCCAAAGTAGGGGCAGGCACCAATACAGAAGTGGGGTTAGTCTTCAACTACCTCCTGCAGAGATCCAAGGTGGAAGACCTTTAGGAGGTCTCTGACTTAGGCACTGGACTCTGTATGGATCTGAAAAGGGAAAGCAGCAATGGGAGGGTCATAGGCAGATCAGGGACATTCCTGGAATTTAGCCGCAGTTTTATAGAATAAGGGAGATCTGGAAGATGACCTTGGGGTCATCTTCGACTCCTCCCTCTCCTTCTCTGCACATAATCAGCAGACTGCGAAAAACCTGTCGTTTCTTTCTCTATAATATCACCAAAATTCGCCCTTTCCTTTCTGAGCACACTACCAGAACCCTCACCCACACTCTTATCACCTCTCGCTTAGACTATTGCAACTTGGTTCTCACAGGTCTCCCACTTAGCCATCTCTTTCCTCTTCAATCTGTTCAAAATTCTGTTGAATGACTAATATTCTGCCAATGTCGCTATGCTCATATTAGCCCTCTCCTCAAGTCACTTCACTGGCTTCCTATCCATTTCCGCATACAGTTCAAACTCCTCTTATTGACCTATAAGTGCATTCACTCCGCAGCTCCTCAGTACCTCTCCATTCTCATCTCTCCCTACATTCCTCCCCGGGAACTCCGTTCACTGAGTAAATCTCTCTTATCTGCACCCTTCTCCTCCACCGCCAACTCCAGACTCCTTTCCTTTTATCTTGCTGCACCATATGCCTGGAATAGGCTTCCTGAGCCGGTACGTCAAGCTCCATCTCTGGCTGTCTTCAAATCTAAGCTAAAAGCCCACCTTTTCAATGCTGCTTTTAACTCCTAACCCTAATTCACTTGTTCAGAACCCTTATTTTATCATCCTCACTTTAATATTCCCTTATCTCTAATTTGTCCTGTTTGTTTGTCCTAATTAAATTGTAAGCTCTGTCAAGCAGGGACTGTCTCTTCATGTTCAAGTGTACAGCGCTGTGTACATCTAGTAGCGCTATAGAAATGATAAGTAGTAGTATCTGCGCTTAATTTAGGCGTGAGAATTTACACCAGATTTTATGTGGTGTAAATCCTCGCACCCAAAACTGAGTGTGGATCCCAGCTCCAAACGCTATTCTATAAATGGAGCCAAACTCTGAGCGCCATTTGTAGAATACTGCTTAATGGTAATTGTTATCAGCGTCCAAATTTCGGCACCATTTATAGAGCAAATACATAGTGATGCATGTGAGAAAGAGGAACCTGAATTATAGTTACGTAATTCAAGGTTCCACATTAGGAGTCACTGACCAGGAACAGGATCTAGGTGTCATCATTGAAGATATATTAAAACCCTCTGCTCGGTGTTCAGCGGCAGCTAAGGAACTATTAGGAAAGGAATGGAAAACAAAAATGAAAATGTTATGATGCCTTTGTAATGCTTCAGGGTGTGACCGCATCGCAAAAAAGATGTAGCGGAATTAGAAAAGTTACAGAGAAAGGCGACAATATTGATAAAGGGGATGGGACAACTTCCCTATGAGGAAAGGCTGAAGCAGCTGGGGCTCTTCAGCTTGGAGAAAAGACAGCTGAAGGGAGATATGATAGAGGTCTATAAAATACTGAGTAGAATGGAATGGGCAGACTTTTTATTTATTTATTAGGATTTATTTACCGTCTTTTTGAAGGAATTCACTCAAGGCGGTGTACAGTAAGAATAGATCAAACATGAGCAATAGGCAATTACAGCAGTAAAAATATTCAAAAACAATACAAAGTATGGCATAGTCTACTACTTACAATGTCAACACAATACGTAATAGAACATTTTAATTGACAGCGTAGGGTATAAGCAAAGATGGAACATATAGATAGGTAAGAGAGTAAGAAGACTTAGAAAGTAAGGTGACTGATCTAAAGAAAGTTGCACACGAGGTCAGAGAGATGGTTAAATATTATCTCAGCTAGGGTAGGAGTGGATAAACATGTCCTGTTGCAGTATGTGTAGCCCGAGTCATTCCTTGTGCGTGTGAGTGAGACTAACAAGTTAGTTATTTCTTCCATTAAAGGCCTGGTTGAAAATCCATTGCTTATTTATTTATTACATTTGTACCCCGCGCTTTCCCACACATGGCAGGCTCAATGCGTCTTACATAGCAACAATATAAATAATCACAAAGTCATAAAAGAATATACAGTTTGTGGTAAATGCAAAACTAATGGGGTTAACGGAAAGTAAGTTAAGCATAGGAGGAATTGGGTTCAGAAGGATATGAGCGTTGGGAAGTAGGCGTGGAAAGATGGAAAGGAATGGATCTGGGGTAGCAAAAAGGATAATGGGTAACATGGTCAGAATATAACTATTGTCAATAAGAATCATATGGGCAAGTTTTGGTTGGGTTGGATCGTTAGGGTAGGCTATCTTGAAGAGATGGGTCTTCAGTGCTTTTCTGAAGGGCAGAAGGCCGTTAATGGCGTGAATAGATCTTGGTAGGGCATTCCACAGCTGGCTACCTAAAAAGGAAAAATTTGATGCGTAGAAGGATTTGTACTTAATACCTTTGCAGTTGGGGAGGTGTAGATTCAGGTAAGTACGGGAAGACGTCAAACTGTTCCAAGTTGGGAGGTCAATAAGGTGATTCATGTAGGTGGGGGCTTCTCCGTGTAATATCCTGTAAATCATTGTATGGACTTTAAAGTTAATTCTTCCTCTGATGGGGAGCCAGTGAAGTTTCTATCGAAGAGGTGTTGCGCTGTGGAATCTTGATTTACCAAAAATAAGTCTGGCTGCCGTGTTTTGGGAAGTCTGGAGCTTTTTCAATATTAGGGACTTACTACCTAGAAAGACACTATTGCAGTAATCTACGTATGTAAGAACCGCGGATTGTACTAGGTTTTTGTTTCTTTGTTTGTTTTTTGTTACATTTGTACCCCGCGCTTTCCCACTCATGGCAGGCTCAATGCGGCTTACATGGGGCAATGGAGGGTTAAGTGACTTGCCCAGAGTCACAAGGAGCTGCCTGTGCCTGAAGTGGGAATCAAACTCAGTTCCTCAGTTCCTCAGGACCAAAGTCCACCACCCTAACCACTAGGCCACTCCTCCACTCCGGAAGGTTCCGGAAGGTGTCTAAGGGATATAGGATAAGCAGCATAAAATCTGTTTTACTATTTTGGGATCTTGCCAGGTACTTGTGACCTGGATTGACCACTGTTGGAAACAGGATTCTGGGCTGATGGACGTTTGGTTTGTCCCAGTATGGCAACGCTTATGCTTTTATATACCTATATAATTAAGTGCATCCATCACTATGTAACTTCTTGATTGTATACGTAAGCTAGGCATCTGTCTATTCATTGCCTGGGGATGGTGGGAAGAAGGGAACACAAAGAATTTATTTGGCGGGACCAGGGCCGGAGCCAACTGATGCAAAAAAAGGCTGTGTGGCCTTCCAGTGCTCCAGGTTGGCGTTATTTGAAAGAAATGGTTTGGTAGACATCCTTGTTCTGCAGGTTGTTGCGTCAGTTATTAACCCAGAATTGGGTTTATTGTGTTTGATATTTGGTCGTCCAAATGGAAAAACCCCTGACACAGGCGCTGTGAACCAAAATATGGCTTGTGTCAGGCCCTTAAATTAAGATTTGTCCCTATTTTGAAGGCTCTCGGGGATAGTGTTAAATCATGTTAACATATACTAACAAATCCAGCCAAAGTAGTGGAAGTGACATCCCAACGTCAAAAGGAGAAGCATAGAGGAATCCTGTGCAGAAGGAATGGATCCTCAGAAGCTTAGCTGAAATTGGGTGGCGGAGCAGGTGGGGGGAAGAGGGGTTGGTGGTTGGGAGGCGAGGATAGGGGAGGGCAGACTTATACGGTCTGTAACAGAGCCGGTGATGGGAGGCGGGACTGGTGGTTGGGAGGCGGGAAATACTGCTGGGCAGACTTATATGGTCTGTGCCCTGAAAAGGACAGGTACAAATTCAAGGTAAGGTATACACTTATAGGTTTTTCGTTGGGCAGACTGGATGGACCATGCAGGTCTTTTTCTGCCGTCATCTACTATGTTACTATGTTACTATGTAATCTGAACTGTGGCTCAGACCCTGCTGTTGTAACCACTGGGCAACTCCCTCCACTCCAGTGTGTCCACCTGCAAATATCGGCAGCAACTCCAGCAGAACAAAAAAAAATGGATAATGCAGTCAGTACTTTATTTAATTAAAATATTTATTACCTGCTCAATCCAAAAATACTTTGCGGCGAATAAATCAACATACATATTAAAATCACAAAAACAAAGATACATCATACTCACTCATCTCCTTCCAAATTCATTAGGATCAGGGTTTTTTTTAGAATATACATGTATAAAAACATAAGAAGGATGGAAAGTAATGATGTTATACATTTCTCTGTCTGGTTTTGAAATGAACAACGCTGATTGCTGTTAACAGAATCGCCAGAATGATGGTGGTGAAGATTCCTTTCATAATGCAGTAATGTGTCTGCCGGGTGCTACCCCTGAAGTTTTCTGATAAATTAAAATAGAGAAAAAATAAAGACAATCATCATCTTTATTCCAGAGACTTTACGGAGCAGAGCAGGTTAGGCAAAATTGAGGGATTAACATGGCCTGGAATGATGACGTTGTGCTCATGACGGGTAAACTATTGTAAGTGGGACCTGATGGACCCAGCTGACCAGGAAAGATGGTACCACCTCAGAACTATCTACCCAGGTCCTTCCTGTGATCCAGGGCTTAACAGAAAATACACAAATTCCAGTCAGAGCCAAAATGCAGAAGCTGGTTCTCTATTTGTAAGATTTCCTGCAAAGAAAGGGAGTAGGATGATCTGGCTCTTTCAGAAAACAGGGGGGACGTATATATTTCTTTAAAAAGTCTTTATTAAAGAGAATCAAGTGACTCGACACAGCTGCGATATGTCAGCACCTGTGCGCCTGCTTCAGGAGTCTACAAAACATATAAAAATCATATAAAACCATATACACATGATCAAGACAAAAACTTGGAATTAAAAATACAAATGAAAATAACACTGAAAAGAGTACGTTGCTTGTGAAATATGAAACCTGTTACATATGAAAGTATTACACATGACAAAATACACATTTAAAACGAACATCTGGGTCATTTAGGGTTAGATACTGAGGTTGTGTGTGCTCCAGACTACTGACCTTGTGATGTTCCAAAGGTCTAAAGAGAAAACACATTTTCTGTCTGAGGTTATGTTATTGGATGTCACAATAGTTCATCTATTTTGAAAAAGATGATCGAGAAAAAGTGAGCAAACAAAAAAAGCAACACTGGGCCTTCAAGAGAAAAAATGAGAACATATGGTGCCTTAAGGGATACATCAAATAAAATATGTGTATAGAATAGTCTATAAATGTGACTGGAGTAAAAAGTCACAAAAACTTGTGATAAAAGCCCTGGGATACTAATCGTTTATCATTTATCGTTTATTCATTTTACTAATGATGGTTTAAGGAAATGATATGGGTTTTCCAAAAGCTTGAAAGGGTGAATAAAAGTATAAAAACATATAAACACATGGGTAAAAAAATATAAACACATATAAAATATATCCACATTATAAAATAAGATTGTAATTCTAATCGATCCCATAAGTATTAAAACTTGCCAGCTTTAGTAGTGGAGACAATAAAACAACATAATAAAATAATACAAAGTATTAAAGATACAGATAAAAAAGAAATATACATATTAATTAAAACCTAACGTACAATAAACATGTGCTCCTTTCAAGATACACCTATGTACTCTGTACATGATTGAAATCACAAAAAGGGGATTATAAACTGGTGTACAGCGAACTAAACCTGTATATTCAATTCATGAGAGAAATATACAAAATAGGACTATAACATGATAAACACTAACCCGATATACAGTAGACCAGGTATGTTTTGTACTCTCTAGATAATGGAAATCACAGGAAGGGACTATAATCTATGTCTACATTCAGACCTTGCGGTGTTAAAGTTTGCAGCTGAAAGATTAGTCTTTGCTCCTCTCGTAATAGCATATTATCAGTCATCTTTCTGTGCCACGTTTTTACAATTTATCAAAGAAAGAAAAAGAGGCCTTACAGAATTTGGCCACAAACACAGAAATAGTCATCAAACCAGTAGATAAAGGGGGTGGGATTGTTGTTCTCAACCGCGTCAAGAACATTTCAGAGATACTACTACTACTACTACTACTACTACTACTACTACTATTTAGCATTTCTATAGCGCTACAAGGCATACGCAGCGCTGCACAAACATAGAAGAAAGACAGTCCCTGCTCAAAGAGCTTACAATCTAATAGACAAAAAATAAATAAAGTAAGCAAATCAAATCAATTAATGTGGACGGGAAGGAAGAGAGGAGGGTAGGTGGAGGCGAGTGGTTACAAGTGGTTACGAGTCAAAAGCAATGTTAAAGAGGTGGGCTTTCAGTCTAGATTTAAAGGTGGCCAAGGATGGGGCAAGACGTAGGGGCTCAGGAAGTTTATTCCAGGCGTAGGGTGCAGCGAGACAGAAGGCGCGAAGTCTGGAGTTGGCAGTAATTGAGAAGGGAACAGATAAGAAGGGTTTATCCATGGAGCGGAGTGCACGGGAAGGGGTGTAGGGAAGGACGAGTGTGGAGAGATACTGGGGAGCAGCAGAGTGAATACATTTATAGGTTAGTAGAAGAAGTTTGAACAGGATGCAAAAACGGATAGGGAGCCAGTGAAGGGTCTTGAGGAGAGGGGTAGTATGAGTAAAGCGACCCTGGTGGAAGATGAGACGGGCAGCAGAGTTTTGAACCGACTGGAGAGGGGAGAGGTGACTAAGTGGGAGGCCAGCAAGAAGCAGATTGCAGTAGTCTAAACGAGAGGTGACAAGGGTGTGGATGAGGGTTTTGGTAGAGTGCTCGGAAAGAAAGGGGCGGATTTTACAGATGTTGGATATGAGCAGAGAAGGAGAGAGAAGAGTCAAAGATGACCCCAAGGTTTCGAGCTGAGGAGACAGGGAGAATGAGAGAGCCATCAACAGAAATAGAAAACGGGGGGAGCGGGGATAAAGAACTAAGCGATAGAAGATACTACACACCCTTAGCTGCAGATCCAACTTTAGAAATACAGGAAGATATTTCATCACTCATAGAAGTAGCTCCAAAGCTGGATATCTGACCAACAAAGAGGCCAATTTTCTTCTAACACCAAATCCTACTACTCCTACAATCTATGTGTTACCAAAAATACATTAATCACTAACTGATCCTCCAGGTAGGCCTATCATTTCCGGGAATGGCTCATTCTGGAGCCACCCTCTATCTTTGTTGATTTCTTCCATAGGCCTTATATACCACGTATACCTTCATACATCAGGGATTCTACAAATATGATTAACTTATTACAAGAATTTGATTTAGATCTTGATAATACTCTTATGGTCACTTTGGACATTGACTTCCTGTACACTAATATCCCACAATATGAAGCACTCTAGAATATTGAATAGTAGAGGAGTGTGGTAGCCGTGTTAGTCCACTCTTAAGGTTATCAATAGACATCAAACAAAATAAAACATGGAAAAGAAAATAAGATGATACCTTTTTTATTGGACATAACTTAATACATTTCTTGATTAGCTTTCGAAGGTTGCCCTTCTTCCTCAGATCGGAAACCGCAAGAGGGGCACCCCGCTGAGAGAGAGGAGGAGAGGAAACGGGGCTTAAAAGCCCTGGGGAGGAGCCCGGACAGCTCCAGGTGCACCCAGCCCTCCCTCCCCCAATTACTGTAGGTTGCTATACATGTTATATACTGTCGCAGCTTTGGCGGGGTACCCAAGCCTAATGTGAAATAGGCAGCTGGCGAGCTGCGAGTACGGGGGAGCTCCCTTGCTAGACGGCGGGGAGCTCAAGTTACGATGGCTCAGTCCTGCTAGGACGGCGGACTGAAGGTGGACATAGAATATTGAAGAAACCCTTAGAGACAGGACCACCCATAGATGCATTCCAATTAGATTCATCCTTACAGTAGCAAGTATGGCACTCGCTAATAATTATTTTTGCTTTCAACACAGGTTTTTCCAACAATTAAAAGGCACGGCCATGGGTTCATCCATGGCTGCTGACACAGCCAATTTATATGTCGTCCACTTTGAAAGAACGTTTCTAGAAGACTGGATATGCCAAGGCAGGTGCAGAAGATAGGGACACATTATTATCCTCAAGACTTGACAGACCTGTACCTGATATTGTCTGTACACTTAGAGTTTCTCATCTAGCAGGACACATACAGAATTCCATCAGGAGACCCTGGCACATTTTGCAGAAACATGAATGTTTCAAAAACAAGCATTTAGTCATAGCCTATTCCTGCACAAAGTTACTAAGAAAGCAAACAGAATGTTAGGTATTATTAGGTAAGGAATGGAAAACAAAAATGAGGATGTTATAATGCCTTTGTATCGCTCCATGGTGCGACCGCACCTTGAATATTATGTTCAATTCTGGTCACCACATCTAAAAAAAGGCGCAGAGAAGGGCGACAAAAGTGATAAAGGGGATGGGATGACTTCCCTATAAGGAAAGACTAAAGCGGCTGGGGCTCTTCAGGTCTCCTCTGGAACCTTTTTTAAAATATTGGCATTACATTGGCCACCCTCCAATCTTTCGGTACCACACTCGATTTTAAGGATAAATTACAAATCAATAACAGTAGCTTTGCCAGCTCATTTTTTAGTTCTATCAGTACCCTAGGGTGAATACCATCCAGTCCAGGAGATTTGCTACTCTTCAGTTTGCAGAACTGCTCCATTACATCTTCCAGATTTACAGATATTTCAATAAGTTTCTTCGACTCTTCAGCTTCGAATACCCTGTCCGGCACCGGTATCCCACCCAAATCTTCCTCGTATAGTGAAGAAATGCATTCCGATCTGTAGGTTTTCTGTATAAGGTGGTTGTAAAGCGATGTGTGTCCTTGTGAATAAGCAGGTCCAGAAAACTAATCTCTGTCTCATGGTACTATATTTTGAAATGAAGATTCTCATCCCTCGTGTTCAGCAGGTTGAAGAAAAGATCAAGTGATGTTGTGTCTCCTCTCCAAATCAGAGAAATGTCGTCAATCTATCTCTTATAAAGCACCACTTTCTGTTTGTACGGATGGTCTTCTAGAAATGTTTTTTCAAAGTGGGCAACATATTAATTGGCTATGTCAGCAGCCATGGATGAACCCATGGCCGTGCCTGTTATTTGTTGGAAAAACTTGTGTTAAAAGAAAAAAAATAATTATTAGCGAGTGCCATATTTGCTACTGTAAGTAAAAGGACCCCTAAGTTAATTTCTGCCTCCATTCCTACGCCCCACCCCCTCCAGCTGAAGATCTCCTTCCTGCCTAATTAAATTATATCTTGGGTAGCTGCTGGCACTATCCCCAAGCTGCAGCTGCTGGTTTCGTGCAGGCATGAAAGCTGAATATGCGTGGGGAGGGGGGGAGTGGGCTACAGCTGGCAGTTGTGGTTTGGGGACAGTGCTGACGGCCACCCAAGATGTAAGTATGTTCAGTGGGGAGGAGGTCTTCAGCTGGCGGGGTTGGGGATCCCCACCAGCCCCACTAAGGGAGAAGAGACTTTGAGTGGGCCTCAGCCCAAGTGAATGAGCCCTGGCCCACCCGTGGCTATGCCACTTGCCACTGATTCAGCAGCAGTACCAGCTGTCTTAAGTTAACCGGATAGTTATGCGAATACCACCGCTGATATCAGCAACACCAGGGTAAATTCCAGTGGCTGCTCCAGACCCAAATATTTAGCGTTGAATAGGGGCTGCTACTGAATTTTTGGGTCTAATTCAGCTGTCAGTGGCCAGTGGTTGACAAAATATATTTGCTAACGTATTTTCTGTACGTCTCAGAGAGTATAACCATTGCTTTGATTAAATTTAGGACTCAATGCAATGCATTACGTGAGTTGACTTCAACGTGTGAAGATCCCTATCATTTGCAGACCGTAGCTCTCAGCCTTGTTACCCCTATCTTTCGCAGAAAGCATTACTTTTCCATCTGATTCAGCTCAGTATCCAAAAGACTTTGGACTATGATGTGTTTAATTTGGCTGTTTCCATTGTTCCGATCTGACGAAGGGCAACCTTCGAAAGCTAATCAAGAAATGTATTAAGTTATGTCCAATAAAAAAGGTATCATCTTATTTTCTTTTCCATGTTTTATTTTGTTTGATTTCTATTGATAACCTTTAAGAGTGGACTAACACGGCTACCACACCTCTCTGCTCATGTCACAAAATCCTTAAATGTCTTTAAGACCTGTGCTCAGATGCTCTGGTATAAAAAAACAAGGAATTCATTCACTCTGTTTTGGACTGTATTTGAGTACAAGAAAGAAAGAAAAATCCCCGTATCATTATGAAGGGAGGGCAGGGGGTGTGGAATTGTCTTGCTAGGGACTCTTACCTCCCATACAGAAGCTCCATGGTCTGACCTGTGTAGAGTTCTCACTGACGGGATTCCTTGCTGTACACGTGTATGTGACATTGGACTCCATGGGAACCAGGGACACGTTCAGAAAAGATCCCTCCTGAAATAGTCTCTTGTTTTCTGCTGTCCAGGTGTATTTCACACCTTCTCCCCCATTCTTCACCGTACAATTCAATGCAATGTTGCAGGCTATATTTCCAGAGCCATCTGTGACTTTATAGGGCTCGATAATTGGCTTTTGTAACCGACCTGTATGAGTGAAAAATGCAAAAGGTAGAGGTAAAACTGAAGTGAACTGTGCTTCCTATCATGTCCCATACAGGTGGGAAACGATAGGAGGGATGTGACAGATCTTGCTGAAGTTTCAAACTGGTTAGAGTGGATCATGGGTTATCGTTAAATTTTGATTAAGATTGAAAGATGTTTGTGTTTCTGTGACACACTGTTTGATTATCTCAATACTAGTAAAAAAAGCCCCGTTTCTGATGCAAATGAAACGGGGGCTAGCAAGGTTTTCTTCTGTGTGCATGTGGGAGTGTGTATGTCCCTGCCCTCTGCCCTCTCTCCCTTCCCTTGTGCTGTCTGTCCCCTCCCCCCTCGGAGTCGAGTCCTTCAGTGTTAAGTTTCTTGCTGTGCTGTGTTTGTGTTACAGAGATAGTGAGGGCTTCTGCCCTCTCTCCCCTCCCCCCTCTGATTCCTTCACTGTTACAGAGAGAGCGATTTGATTTTGTGCTTTGCTGTGTTTTCCTTCACTGTTTGTGTTACAGAGAGAGCGAGGGCGGGGCAGACCCTCATGGGGAAACCGGATATCTCTCCCCCTTCACACTTCCGGCTGGAGGCTTCATTTAGAACGTTGGTGGTGCCTTTTATATATAGAGATAATAACATGTGGAGGCAGATTTTAGAAAGGATGTTCAGGTCAGTGCGTCGCATGTGGACGTCCGTTTCTCATATATTTTAGAACAGAATTGGCCAACATACGACCTGTTCTGAAATACATTATTTATATATATGTAATTTATGTATTTATAAAAATATATATACCCTTTCCTTGGTATGGCAAAATGCCAATCAAGATAGTGTACAAACATAAAACACAAAAGCCCCCATTTAGCACAACAAGAAACGTGAAAATCCATTTTCCAAACTGAAGCATCCAGACTACGAATGGGGTAAAACAAGGGACATTGACATCATTGTAGCAGCGTAGGTATGTCCCTATTATAAAACAGTTCTTTTTTTCAAAACACTTCCAGTCATAAATCTTAATGTGTCAATAAATGAAAACTCTCTTAAGTGGATAATCAGGATGTCATTCACAAACCATATGATTTAGAGACTAACATGAATAAGGCAGGAGGCTAGAACATTTAATTCACAAATTTCCCACAATGCCTCAAAAATCTCATCATATGTCCCAATATTTTAACAGCTTTATTGATATCAACAAGAGCGCAAGATATTAAAATTCTTCTTGAAACTTCTTAAATGAAAATTACTTATCGTATGACTCCTTTGTTTTATTTGTCTATAAAATAGCAGCCAACTAATGTGATCACGTTTCGAGCAAGAAGCTCTGCATCAGGGCTTGCCCTCTTCATAAAATACATCTAAAAACATACAAACCATGCATCAAAAAGTGAAATTACTGACTGAAATCATTTTTTATAACACCCATCCACTAAAGTAACTGACTTACATTCATTTCCCCCAGTAATTCTTATAGGCAGTAAAATAATAAAGATGGCACCCAACAATTTATTCAAACTTACTATTCAAATTAACCAATCAAAAAAGGATCACATGTTACTCATTCACCAATCCAAAAACAGCACTAGGATATAACTCTATATCATAAAGGATCGTCACTCGATGGCATAATTTAGATCCTCTGGGGAAAGTGTCTGCAGTCTGTGAATACTTAAGTTAACTCAGGAAGCTGGACCTAAAGTGGGGGTAGACTGGAGGGAAGGGAGAGAGGTGCTGAACCTGTGTGTGTGTGGGGTGGGGGGACTGGAGGGAAGGCCTGCAGGGGGGAGGGGCTCAAGGGAAGGGGGGGAGGTTGGAGGAAAGGGAGAGAGATGTCACAGTGGAAGAAAGAGCCAAATGCTGGAAGAAAGAAGGAGAGAAGCTGGATAAGTGGGATGGTGAGGAGAAAGAGACATTGGTGTGGGTGAGGGAGAGAAGGGAGATGCTGTATGGGGATGGCTTATGAACACAGAGGGACAATGCCTGACACAGGGGGGGAGGATATGGGAATAGAGAGGCAATGCTGGACACTGGGAAGGAGGAGTATATAGACCTACTGCGGCTTAGGAAAAGGACTTCAATGTGCGTGGTTTTCTGACCATAGTCTTTTTTTGTAAGCAGCTTATAACAGTTTTACTTACACAAGTTTTAGTTGATGTGTTTCTCTTATTGGCTATTTATAGTAATGCATTTTGTTATTTAATCTTTTAACAATTCCCCCTCCCCCCCCTTTTTAGAAAGCTGCGCTAGTGGCTGCCGGTGCAGTAAGTCCAACACAGCCCATTCGGCATTGCTGTGTGGCAGCTGCTATCATGGTTTGTATAAAGGGGGGTGGGGGGTTAGTTTGATCAATTTATTAATGTTTAAACAAAAATCTCTTCCTTAGACCACTAATAGAGGGGGGAGTGTAACTGAAAATCAATAGGAAGAATAAGAAGAAAAACAAATTAAGGAGAAGGCCTTAACTAGACTCCAACAATTCTTTAAATAGCCATAGTTTGACTATTTCAGCAAAGCCTTTGACACGGTTCCCCACAGGAGGCTCTTGAATAAACTTGACAGGCTGAAGATAGGACCCAATGTGGTGAACTGGATTAGGAACTGGTTGACGGACAGACGCCAGTGGATGGTGATTAATGGAATTCGCTCGGAAGAGAGAAAGGTGAGTAGCGGAGTGCCTCAGGGATCGGTGCTGGGGCCGATTCTGTTCAATATATTTGTGAGCGACATTGCCGAATTGTTAGAAGGTAAAGTTTGCCTTTTTGCGGATGATACTAAGATTTGTAACAGAGTGGACACCTCGGAGGGAGTGAAAAACATAAAAAAGGATCTGCAGAAGCTAGAAGAATGGTCTAATGTTTGGCAATTAAAATTCAATGCAAAGAAATGCAAAGTGTTGCACTTAGGGAGTAGAAATTAATGGGAAACGTATGTGTTAGGCGGTGAGAGTCTGATATGTACAGGCAGGGAGAGGGTTCTTGGGGTGATAGTATCTGAGGATCTGAAGGCGACGAAACAGCGTGACAAGGCGGTGGCTGTAGGCAGAAGGATGCTAGGCTGTATAGAGAAGAGGTGTGATCAGCAGAAGAAAGGAGGTGTTGAGGCCCCACCTGGAGTATTGTGTTCAGTTTTGGAGGCCGTATCTTGCTAAGGATGTAAAAAGAATTGAAGCAGTGCAAAGAAAAGCTACAAAAATGGTATGGGATTTGCGTTATCAGACATATAAGGAGAGACTTGCTGACCTGAACGTGTATACCCTAGAAGAAAGGAGAAACAGGGGTGATATGATACAGACGTTCAAATATTTGAAAGGTATTAATCCGCAAACGAACCTTTTCCGTTGATGGGAAGGCAGTAGAAGTAGAGGACATGAAATGAGGTTGAGGGGAGCAGTCTCAAGAAAAATGTCAGGAAGTGGTGCATGCTTGGAATGCCCTCCCGCGGGAGGTGGTGGAGATGACAACAGTAACGGAATTCAAAAATGTGTGGGATAAACATAAAGCAATCCTGTTCAGAAGGAATGGATCCTCAGATGCTTAGCGGAGATTGGGTAGCAGCACCGGTGGTTGGGAGACGGGGCAAGTACTGGCAGACTTCTACGGTCTCTGCCCCGAAAATGACAAGGATAAATCAAGGTCAGGTATACATATAAAGTAGAACATATGAGTTTATCTTGTTGGGCAGACTGGATGGACCGTACAGTTCTTTTTCTGCCATCATCTAATATGTTACTATCATTTGATTTCAAGTCTCCCTGGAGATTTTCTTCAACTCTATGAAGGCTTTCAGTTGTTTTTGATCAAAAAATACATATTTAATTCCAAGATAATTTACAATACAATTAAATGGTTAAGCAAGCAAAAATGAAGCACCCAACCTGCATGTGCCTTTTCTCAAATTCAGAAACTGTTTTCGTCTATTCTGACTGCATTTGGTCACATCTGGATAAAACCATACTTTTTGACCACAAAAGAGTTTCTGGGAATTATAGTAAAAAAAAGAGGTTTTAACACAGCAATTGGATTCTGTTGACAAGAAGTGTAGCTTGATCTTGCACCTCAGTCTATGAATATAGTAGAATTGGAAAAGGTGCAGCGAAGGGCGACCAAAATGATAGAGGGGATGGGATGACTTCCCTATGAATAAAGACTAAGGAGGCTAGGGCTTTTCAGCTTGGAGAAGAGACGGGGGGAAGTGAGATCAGGGTGTCATGAATTAATATATACTTCCTTTAGGTTCAAACAAATGTTGTATTGTATGTTCTATTATCTATGTATCGGATGGTAATATGGAATGCACCATAATGTATGGGCGAAGGTTTGAGCTCAAGCCTAACAGTATTTAATGTGAGTAGTCTATGATCTATACATATTTATTATAGATATATGCATACACTGGTGATAAAGATCTACTTGGGCTCAGCTGTATGTACATACACAAATATGAGGAGGCGGAACATCGTATGTGCAATGATGGTTCCATTGTGACACCACCACATATTCCTCTTGGGGATATAATGGGTGTAAACGGTATGGTCTGAGCACATTTAAAACACTTTATAATATTTATAGCATTTTAAAGTGCATATATAAAAAAAGATAACTTATTTTGAACCCAAGTTTATTATAGTGAGTTTATGGTTTAACTTGGTTTGTTGGATTTGTTCTTCCTGATTTTTTTGTAATTGTATATCTAGGCCCAACTCAGCCATTAAAAAAAACACTGACTGCCAGTGGCTGAATATTGACTGGAATAAATATAATAATGTGAACACAACAGTTTATTACATTGAGTAAAACAATTACACAAATATAATGAGATGATTCTAAAATCTGAAAACTTACTGAATACATGAAGTTTATATTCCCTGTTGGAGACTGCAGTTGAATTTGTTGCTATCTGAGCTGTGTAGGATCCTCCATCTTCCTCTCTCAGACTCTGGATTTGTAAAGAGAAGTTGCCATCAGGGATACTCAGTCGCCCTTTAAAACGGGAATCAACGACGTCCAGTCCATTTCCCTCTTTTATTAGGGCAATAGTAACTTCAGTTTCAAAACGCCAGAAGAAGGCATAAACCTTCTCTCCTTGGGGAATCTTAAGAGGTAAAGTGACCGACTCCCCCAGAATCCCAAACACATCCCAGGGGTCTCCTGTATCCTGGGAGCATCCTGTACCTGAAAACACAGAAAAGAGACAGTATGACCCTCCTGGTGCACAGAGAAGCAGAGGGCAGAAGGGTCCTGTGGCTGATGTGATGGAGAGAATGATGGGGCTCCAGTGAGGGACTTAGCTGTTCTCAGTCTATCTGTGACTGGTACTGTCCAGGGTACCTGGTCACAGGGCGGACACCAAGAGATAGAGAGTTTCAACTCTTCCACAGAGTCATCGATTTTAATCTGATCCAGCTAGGACTTTTGAGTATGGAGCAGATAAACTCAGTAAGAAATGTGTCAGTAACCAGCTCAGACAGTTCCCCCTTTTAACAGAGAGAAAAATATCCTTCCTCGTTTTAAGGAAGTTGAGGGTGGAGGTTCGACTCCTAGGATCATTACTAGGGTATCTCGGACCCACCACTGTTTCTGAGTCATAGAAGGAGCTGAGCTGAGGACCTGGCTTGTGGGGAGCTAGAGAGAAGATCTCAAGCACAGACTCCACAATGTAACAGCTAAGGCTCCCCCTTCCCTTCACAGCAGTCCCTACAAAGCTGATTGAGCCTGTTGCTTCTCTTGGAGTTGCAAAGCAGATGGAAATACAGATAGACAGTGAGAGCGGAGACATGAGGTGGAGACATGCAGGGATGAGAAAGGAGGTAGAAGAGCAGAGAGCCAGTGCGGGAAATTTTATATATGAAGCCGAAAATTAGACACCCATAAAAATCGGTGTTCAGTGTTATTCTATATACAGTGCTCCGGGATGAACGCTCTTTAAACCCTAAATATAAGAGAGAGCAGCAGAGGAAACTTACCCCAGATGCTAATCAGAAGAATGAAACGAGAAATCATTTTACACCTGCAGGACTGTCTGTGGCTTGAAGTCGTGATACTGACCTTGGGCTATAAGAGCTCTCTACTGAAAAAGAGACACTTCCTGCAGCTCAGATGGGGAAGCTGACGTATTAAGCTGTGGTCATTTATGTGCTTGATTTGCTAGGAACAGATGAGAAAGTATCCACACTAGCAAACTTCAGAGGCTCAAATAAGTCCCAAAAAGCATTGCCTGTTTAAATATGCTTTGAATTATTCGAGAGCAGAGAAGCCTTCAGTCTTGAAGAGATGAGGAAAGCAACGGTTTCCCTATGGCCATCTCTGCGCACACTCTTTAAAATTAGTGGTTAAAATTGGGCGCGCACAGAATCATTTTTCCACACACCTATAAAAAAGGCCTTTTTAAAAATTGTGCCAAAAATGGACGTGTGGCAAAAAGAAAATTGCCGTGCATCCCTTTTGGGTCTGAGCCCTTACCGCCAGCCATTGACCTAGCGGTAACCGGGCGGTAATGACCTACGCGCACCAAGTGGCATATTTTTCAGACGCGACAAAAATGAAATTACCACAGGGGCCATGCGATAGCCAGGTGGTAACTTGGAATTGGCGTGCGTTGGGCGCACATAGGCGCTTACGCAGCTTAGTAAAAGTGCCGCTGTTCTTGCATTGTGCTTTCATTAAAGTGTATTGTAGCAAAGCATTAGCATCATACCTATGTTAGTTGAATGTTCTAATGTCTGCTTATTAGACGTTTCATTAGTATTATGCTAACACTGTATTATATCTCTGTTATTTGAATTCCAGTGTATATTTTTGATACTGTTTCATGGTAGATCCCATTGTTAGGTTTCAGTTTGCTGTTTTCAAGTTTCATTTATTGTTATATTATGTTATAATACGTCTTATAGCGTGCCATATACCTTATCACTTCAACACGATTCAAAAGCGTAAAACCCCTCTGCGAAAAACTACTCTGGCTCCCAATGAAAGAATGCATTGCCTTCAAAATCTGCACTATGGTTCACAAAATTATAAACGATGATGCACCAGGCTACATGACAGACTTGATCGACCTACCTACTAGAAACACACCCGAATCAACACAAATGTACCTAAATCTCCATTACCCAAGCTGCAAAGGACTCAACTACAAATCAACTTACGCATCCAGTTTTTCCTACATCACTTACACTTCAGGAAAACACTTAAGACCCACCTGTTCAAAAAGGCATACCCTGACCCAACGTAAATGCCTGATCTCTGCGACACAACTACACTAAAGTTCGTAATGGTCATCACACAACTCGCCCGTTGTACGATTCCTTCACGTGGTCCTACCACATGAACCTTATCCAACCACAGCATCACCTTGTATTTGTTTACTCTGGAGTCTGTAAACAGCTCTCCTGCACTATGCAAGCCACATTGATCCTACAAATAGGTGGGAAAATGTGGGATCCAAATAAATAAATAAACATGGGGCACAAGAAAACCAAGAATACCAGAACAAAAATTCTAGGAATTACATAGCAAATTCAAACATTAAACACTAGTAAAAAAGGCCCGTTTCTGACACAAATGAAACGGGCGCTAGCAAGGTTTTCCTCAGAGTGTGTATGTTTGAGAGAGTGTATGTGAGAGTGATTGTGTGTGAGAGAGAGAGAGTGAATGTGCGAGTGTGTGTGTGTGAGACAGAGAGAATGAGTCTGGGTGCGAGTGTGTCTGTGAGAGAGAGTGTGTGTGTGTGAGAATGAGAGTGTGTGCAAATGCGTATGTGAGAGTGTGTGCGAGAGAGAGAGTGTGTGTGAGACATAGACTCTCTGTGAGACTGAGTGTATGAGACCAAGAGAGTGTGTGAGTGACTGTGACACATAGAGAGTGAATGTGATACAGTGTGAGAGAGAGAGTGTGTTTCACACAAATACAGTGTGTGCGAGAGAGAGAGTGTGTGTGAGACACAGACTCTCTGTGAGACTGAGTGTATGAGACCAAGAGAGTGTGTGAGTGACTGTGACACAGAGAGTGAATGTGATACAGTGTGAGACATAGAGTGTGTGAGAGTGAGAGAGAGAGAGAGTGTGTGAGAGAGAGTGTGTGTGTGTGACAGAGATACCCCCCCCCCCTCCCTCCGGTGTCTGAGCGTTACTGTGCAGGACACTGAGCTCTGACTGTGCTTCAAGGAACTGACCAATTCTATTTAATAGAATGCACCGCCAACATTCTGAAGCCGAGAAACCTCGTGTGGTTGGTCACTTCTGCTTGTGACGAACCCGGAAGTACGTGATGTCAATTCAGGAGATGGATACAGAGAGCAGGAATGCCTCAGCCATGCAGTCAGCTTCAGAATGTTGGAGGTGCGTTTTATTATATAGGATAAGTGGGTGAAGCCCAATAAATAAGTAAATAAATCCATCAGATTCAGTAATTAAGATTCAGATCTAGGTATCAGAAACGTCTTCAAATTTTTCCTAAATAAAGCATAACGCTGACAATGTCGCAAAAATGCAGGAAGTAGATTCCATAATGAGACCATCCGATAATAAAGTGACAACGAACAATGTTGAATTGATTGAAAGGCCGTAACACTAGGGAATTGGAAAAGAAATTGATTACGTGTGTGAGATTTATGAAGGCAATTTACTAAATCCATCATGTACAGAGGAGCTGTTCTTGAGAGAATCTTAAACACTGTAACACACACCTTAAACTGAATGCGTTCCTTGATTGGCAGCCAGTGTCCTTCACTGACTCATAACGTGTCAAACCATATATTAATCTTACAGCTACATTTTGCTTGACTTGTAAACGATCTAGTCATCTCTTAGAACTGGAAATTAGAGCTAAATTACGATAATCAAATCTGGCCAGAACAAACACTTTTATTTATTTATTTATTGCATTTGTATCCCACATTTTCTCACCTTTTTGCCAGCACAATGTGGCTTACAATGTATCGTTATTGGTAGATAGTAGGTTGGGATAAACAGTTATCTACTATAATAAAACTCACCCTCAACGTTCTGAGGACACTGACGTCAGTGAAGCCAAGCTCTGACTTCCTTCAAAAAGGTTCGAAGGTTCGTGGTGGTGAAGCCACCAAAATCGCTCCGGGCCCCACCCTCGAGGGCGGAGCAATGGCAGAACAACGAAGGGGTTGGCAGGGAGGGAGGCAGGGAGGCGGGGGTGGGGGTGGAAAATCGCTCCAGGCCCAGCCCTCGCATCTAACATCATAACGTTGGGGGCAGAGCAATGCCAGAACAACGAAGGGGTTGGCCAGGGAGGGAGGGAGGGAGGGGGTGTTGGCGACGAAAACCTTGCTAGCGCCCGTTTCATTTGCTCTGAAACGGGCTTCTTTTACTAGTTGTTACATAAAGGATATTATAATCGAGATGTAGGCATTAGATATAAGTAGAATACAATACTGAAAGTAGGTAATTTGGGGAAGTCATAGAAAATAGCGTAATCGATATTTAAACAAGCAGATGTGAGCAAAAACAGATGTGAGCTAAAACAATGCTGATAATAGGTAGAGTGGCGATGTATTACATTTAGAGTTGCTGATCTTATTGGTATGCCTTGTTGAATAGGTGGGTCTTCAGGGATTTGCGGAAACTAGTTAGTTCATAAGTAGTTTTTAAGTTGCGCGGCAATGCATTCCATGATTGTGTACTCAGGTAAGAAAAGTTTGATGCATACATTAGTTTGTATTTTAGACCTTTACAACTGGGGAAGTGAAGATTTAGGAATGTGTGGGATGATCTTCTAGCGTTCCTGGGTGGCAGGTCTATCAGATCTGACATGTAGGCTGGGGCATTTCCGTGAATGATTTTATGAACTAGAGAACATACCTTGAACTCTATGCGTTCTTTGAGTGGGAGCCAGTGCAATTTTTCTCTTAGGGGTTTGGCACTTTCATATGTTGTTTTTCCGTATACGAGTCTAGCTGCAGTGTTCTGGGCGGTTTGTAGTTTCTTGATGATTTGTTCTTTACAGCCAGCGTAGAGTGCATTGCAGTAATCTAGATGGCTAAGCACTAATGATTGCACTAGGTTACTTGAACAAACAATGTAAACTTTTCAATTGTATTTATGTTTATATTTTGCCACCTTCTGCCTGCAAGACCCAGACCAGACCCTGACTCTTCTGCCTGCTAAGACTTGGACCAGACCTGGACTCTTCTGCTTACTGCCTACCATGACCTGGGCCAGACCCTTGATTCTGAGTGTCCATTATTTGCTTCGACCCAGATTGAAATTTGCCTTAGTCTTTTGTGGCTGCTAGCGGCGTGGAGCCTGACCTGGTTGCATGATTGTCTTTCTCCTCTGTCCCTAAGTCCAGCCAAACCTGGGGCTCAACCCTTGGGGAACAGTGACTGGTATAAATGAAGTTTCCCATTGGCTGGATGAGTGCAACCCTTTGGAAGGGTGGTACAAGGGTTCACCACCTTCCATGTTAACAGGGGCGTGACACGTGTCTAGTATGCTCATGGATTATATCACGGTGACTGGGAATTATTAATTGATTGAGTTGTGCCGATCTAAGTGTTCTCACTGGGCAATAAGAAATGAGGTGATGGAAAAGATAAAGGGATTGTCCAGACTGTAAAGTTTTGAAAACGAACAATAGGATTTTATAAGTAATGCGATGGGTAAAAGGAAGCCAGTGAGCTTCTTTAAGATATGGAGTGATATGATCATATTTATGTGTGTTAGAAATTAAGCGAATTGTAGTGTTTTGGATATTTTGTAGGCGTTGAATGTCTTTGACCCTAAGGCCTCTGTAAAGGGAATTACAATAACCTAATTGGGAAATAACCAGGGAATAAAACAATATTTTCTACGCTGTAGGGTTAACCAGTGAGCGAATAGAGCAAATAAGTCAGAGCTTATAGAAGGAGCATCTGATGACCTGAGAAATTTGTGGGAGAAATGAAAGGTTTGAATCTAAAATTATTCCAAGGATACGGACAGTATCAACCTGAGGTACTGGGATATTGGCAATGGAAATTGGCACAGCTAGAGTGGGGCCTAATTTATTTTGAAAGAATATGGTTTTAGACTTGATTGAGTTGAGAGCTAATTTGTTGTCCTTGAGCCAATCAGAGATCTGCATGAATTTGTGATTAACAGTAGAAGAACAAGTATCTAAGGGGATAAGTATTTGAATATTGTCAGTGTAGACGTACACAGTCATGCCAAGAGATTGTTTTAAGGTCAGTAGATGAGCCATGAGAATGTTAAGTATCAGGGACAGAACTGACCCTTGTGGGATCCCTGAGGTAGGGCTGAAAGGAGCAGAAAGAGTGTTTCCATAAAGTACGGTGTAGCACCACTTTTCTAGATGAGGAGAACCAATCCAGTACTTTAATCGGAAACACCTATAGATTGTACGTGATGCAAGAGAATCTGATGATCAATTAAGTTGAAAGCTGCAGAGAGATCAAGGGATAGATTTATAGATTTTGCCTGATCAAGAGAGCGATATATGAAGGAAGTAACACCTAATAAAGTAGTCTCAGTGCTGTGGTATTGGCAAAAGGCTGTTTGATTAAGATGTAGAACCTGTGTCTTAATGATAAAGTCTATCAATTGTGTGTGCAGTGCGGATTCAGGTATCTTGGCGGTAAAGGACGGTAATTATTAAGGTTCATGAGTGAAATATTAGGGTCCTTAATTTTAGGTCTTAGAATAGCTGATTTCCAGTAGTTTGGCACCAACCCCATGGCAAGACTAAGGCAAACCATGGAGTGAATAAAGGGGAGCAATGAATCTAAAGAGTGTTTGAGAATACAGGACGGGACTGGGTCATCCACTGAGGTAGTAGTATTGAGCTGCTTAATGATTATGCTGAGCTCTGAAGAAGATGGTTGGGAGAACTGTGTCATGGTGCTACATAGGACAGATGAGGGGTGCAAGCATAAGCTACAAAAATTGTATGGGATTTGCGTTACAAGACGTATGAGTAGAGACTTGCTGACCTGATCATGTATATCCTGGAGGAAAGGAGAAACAGGGGTGATATGATACAGACGTTCAAATATTTGAAAGGTATTAATCCGCAAACGAACCTTTTCTGAAGACGGGAAGGCGGCAGAACTAGAGGACATGAAATGAGGTTGAAGGGTAATTGGGAAGCAAAGCCAGTCCTGGGTAGACTTCTACAGTCTGTGCTCTGATCGTGGTTAGACAGATTCATAGTAACATAGTAAGTGCTCAACAAGATAAACTCATTTTACATGGTATGTGATACCTTTATATGTATACCTGAGTTTGATTTGTCCTTGCCTTTCTCAGGGCACAGACCATAGGAGTCTGCCCAGCACTGTTCTTGTACTAAAAGTTAGAAACATAGAAACATGACAGCAGATAAAGGCCATATGACCCATCCAGTCTGCCCATCCTCTGTAACCCCTAATTCTACCTGTTCCTAAGCGATCCCACATGCTTATCCCATGCCTTTTTAAATTCTGTAACAGTCTTTGACTCCACCACCTCCACCGGGAGGCCATTCCACGCCTCCACCACCCTTTCTGTGAAATAATACTTCCTTAGGTTACTCCTAAGCCTATTCCCTCTTAACTTTGTCATATGCCCCCTCATTCCAGAGCTCTCCTTCATTTGAAAAAGGCTCTCTTCCTGTACATAAATGCCCTTGAGATATTTAAACGTTTCTATCATGTCTCCTCTCTCCCTCCTCTCTTCCAGCGTATACATGTTGAGGTTCATAAGTCTGTCCCTATAATTTTTGCATTCAAGACTGCTTACTAATTTCGTAGCCGCCCTCTGGACTGACTCCATCCTGTTTATATCTTTCTGTAGGTGCGGTCTCAAGAACTGCACGCAGTACTCCAAATGAGGCCTCACCAGAGACTTATACAACGGCACTATCACCTCCTTTTTCCTGCTGGTCATGCCTCTTTTTATGCACCCAAGCATCCTTCTGGCTTTGGCTGTCGGAAGCTAACGTCGAAGCCCCTTAAAATTTACACTCCAGCCCATCCATATCTATTCAGTCACAATCAGGTCGTAGACCGTAGAAGTCTGCCCAGCACTGGTTTTGCTTCCCAATTACCAGCGTCGCCACCCAATCTCTGCTAAGATTCCATGGATCCATTCCTTCTAAACAGGATTCCTTTGTGTTTATCCCACACGTGTTTGAATTCCATTACCATTTTCATCTCCACCACCTCCCTCGGGAGATGGTGGAGCTTCAAAAGCTGGATAACTAGGCCAGAGCTAGACAGACTTCTATGGTCTGTGCCTCGATTGTGGCTGAATAGATTTGGATGTGATGGAGGGGAGCTTTTTCAGGGGCTTTGATGTTAACTTCAGAAATTTTGAACAAGGACAGTGCCGGGCAGACTTCAACAGTCTATGCAGTGGCGTAGCCACAGGTAGGCCAGGGCCCACCAATTTAGGGCTCAGGCCCACCCAACAGTAGCACATGTTTAGTGGTAGCTGGTGGGGATCCCAAGCTCGGGCAGCTGAAGTACCACATACCATATGTAATGAGTTTATCTTGTTGAGCAGACTGGATGGACCGTACAGGTCTTTATCTGCCGTCATCTACTATGTTACTATGTTTTTCTGGATAATACCTCTGAATAGCTCATAGACTGTCTAAGCACTATCTAGGTAGAGCCAGGGCAGACCAGGGTGGAGCTTGGGGGGAAACCAGTTATCCAGGTACCACTCTGAATATTGCCGATACTCGATCAACTGCTATTGGCCAAGTAACGCCTGGATATTCAGCACCTGCAAGATCTGGATTTCACCCTGGGTTGAATATCAAGGGGTGTATTTTATCCAATGCATGTTACACATTTGGGAGTAATACTGTAAGGAGTTGCCTAATTGTAGGTGGAAACACACATAAATACTCACTTATACACTCTTACAGAATACTGCAGCGGGTAAAAGGCTGTCTTTTTTTCTTGACAAGAAATGGCTGTGCTGTAAGTGAATCACGGGGTGGGAACTACCGCCGGGCTCCTATGTTAGTGAATTTCATGTACATGGGTGCTTTCAGTAACCACTTTTTTTTTTTTTTTATTTAAAAAATGTATTTTACTTTTATATAGTCAGTGCGTTTTTTCCAGCAAAAAAGGTGCTGGTACTCAAATGCCAGGCCACCCTTAAGGGGTGGGATGATCGTTGAGGGTCTCATCCCACAATAGCCAGGACCCCTGCAACCAGTCATAGAATCTATGACAAGGCAGAATTTGTATAACCTGAGCTCTTTCATTAAAATACGAGAACCATGGGTCAAGTTTAGCAGACAGTGGAAAAGGTGCCGGTACTCAGTACCCTCAAGTCCCCCCTCAAAAAAGCAGCAGAAATGGGGTGGGGAAAGTACCCTATGCAAGCCTTTGATGTTGGCAGTCACCTGATATTTTGGCCCCTAAAAGAGCAGATTGCATTTCGGCACTCAGTGCTGCAATTCCAAATCAAAGCATGATGCTGGTAAAAAAAGATCAGTCTTAACAAAACTCAGCTATATAGCCATTCACTTACCATAAACAGTGAGGTGAAAACCTTTTGTTACTAAAGATCCTGTGGTCAATGTAATACAGGCTTCAAACGTCCCAGAGTCCCCCTCCTCCAGTCTATCAACGCTCAGTGTTGTCCCATTGTGCATCTGGAGTCTCTGATGAAATCTCTCATTGTGTTCCTCAAGCCTTCCACCTCTGTATTTTCCAATGAGCACCTGCTTTCCAGACTGAAAGAACCACAGTACGTCTTTTATCTGTTGTTCTGGGATCACATCCAGCGGGAGAAGGACAGATTCTCCCAGAATCCCATTCACCCGACGAGGAGGAGGATTCTGTGCTTGGATTAATGTAATATCTGGAAAAGAGACACAACCACCTGAAAATATTCCCTCAAAGACTCCAGAGTGTGAAGCACGAAGCCTTGCTTGCAATCTATATTTCTCTAAATTGAGAAAGCTTGGAATACACGACTATGGTCATGGTGGGTCTGTGTCTAACAACTCTCAGTTTTTGTCTTCTTGTGTCATTACTTTACAGAAGATATCTACATCAACCCCTGCCCTTTGAGTTATTACCAGAACAGGTTGAATACTGAGATGTGGCAACATAACCAAAGGTCATCGATGACATCAGTATTACAAACAAGATGGCTCCCTCCAAGATGGGAGAATACAGACTTACGTATTTCTACTGGTGTAAAACATGACACCTTTTTTTTTTTTGCTTTGTCTTTATTAAAGCCAACAATGTAAAGAGCAATCCTACAATGAACCCTTTCTCATTAATATATACATGTTTATATTCCTTAATACTGATCATCTCCATCTTGTTAGGTCGATAATTAGACAAATCTGTTTACTCACATCACATTCCCACTAGTATCTGTCACACATCTCATGGCATCCTAAGAAATTATCAGCAACAGTTCAACAATTCCACTTCCTTTCCTGAAACCACAATTAGATTTAATGCAAGTAACCTGCATTGACAACAAAGAGATCACATTTCTTAGCTGCAGCTATTGCAACTGAAGGGACTGTCTGAAGGGATAATTTGTAATGGGTCATCACAGTTCCAGAGCTGGTGGTGGGAGGCGGGGCTGGTTGGGAGGCGGGGATAGTGCTGGGCAGACTTATACGGTCTGTGCCAGAGCTGGTGGTGGGAGGCGGGGCTGGTGGTTGGGAGGCGGGGATAGTGCTGGGCAGACTTATACGGTCTGTGCCCTGAAGAGGACAGGTACAAATAAAAAGTAGCACATATGAATTTATCTTGTTGGGCAGACTGGATGGACCGTGCAGGTCTTTTTCTGCCGTCATCTACTATGTTACAGTTATTTTATACACAAATATTCAGCACCGAGCCATACCAGGATACCAGCACTGAATATCCATTTTGAGTCAGGGGGATCGGACCTCTTGGGAGAGCTGGGAGGTGGATTTGGACCTCTTGGGGTGAGAAGAGGGATTTGGACCTTTGGGGCTGGGGCTGGAGGGTGCGATTGGATCTTTTGGGGGAGCTGAGGAGGAACATATATTTGTGGGGAGGGGGCACTTCCACAGCTCGTTTCTCTAGTGATTTTGTGGATGGAGTGGGTAAAGTAATTGCTCTGTGTGGTACATGTCGGGCGGATGCTGAGCCTGGTCTCTGTATTTCCCACACAGGCTTTGCGTGCACTGACAAATACATGAATTAAGTATTAATCCGCAAACGAATCTTTTCCGGAGGTGCGAAGGCAGTAGAACGAGAGGACATGAAATGAGATTGAAGGGGGGCAGACTGAAGGAAAATGTCAGGAAGTATTTTTTTCATGGAGAGAGTAGTGGATGCTTGGAATGCCCTCCCGCGGGAGGTGGTGGAAATGAAAACGGTAACGGAATTCAAACATGCATGGGATAAACATAAAGGAATCCTGTTCAGAAGGAATAGATCCTAAGGAGCTTAGCCGAGATTGGGTGGCACAGCCGGCGGCGGGAGGCGGGGACAGTGCTGGGCAGACTTATACGGTCTGTGCCAGAGCCGGTGGTGGGAGGCGGGACTGGTGGTTGGGAGGTGGGGCTAGTGCTGGGCAGACTTACATGGTCTGTGCCCTGTAAAGGACAGGTACAAATCAAAGTCAGGTATACACAAAAAGTAGCACATATGAGTTTATCTTGTTGGGCAGACTGGATGGACCGTGCAGGTCTTTTTCTGCCGTCATTTACTATGTATGTCTTTTTGTTGTACTTACACTCTGTTCTGTTTTGCATTTAACACAGGGTAGGAGGAAGCATGTATTGCTCTTTCCTAAAAGGGCTGTCCTATGTAGCACGTCTAACTCCTCATGTCCATCTGGTAGGACACGGATGTTCATTCCTCTTCTGAATTGGGAAGTGAATGACTAGTTTCTAACGCCGCCCAGTTCCCGACCAAAACACTCCTTCTTGCCATATGGATGTTCTTCAGTTATAGGCAATTCATATCCTGGGTTTGTAAAATCAAAATTTAGCTGTTCATGCAATATGAACATCTAGATTCAAGTTTACAGGTGTCTAAAACATCTAAAATAAGCACTTTTACATAGTAACATAGTAGATGATGGCAGAAAAAGACCTGCACGGTCCATCCAGTCTGCCCAACAAGACAAACTCATATGTGCTACTTTTTGTGTATACCCTACTTTGATTTGTACCTGTGCTCTTCAGGGCACAGACCGTATAAGTCTGCCCAGCACTATCCCCGCCTCCCAACCACCAGCCCCACCTCCCAACCACCGGCTCTGGCACAGACCGTATAAGTCTGCCCAGCACTATCCCTGCCTCCCAACCTCCAGCCCCGCCTCCCACCACCGGCTCTGGCACAGACCGTATAAGTCTGCCCAGCACTATCCCCGCTTCCCAACCTCCAGCCCCGCCTCCCACTACCGGCTCTGCTATCCAATCTCGGTTAAGCTCCTGAGGATCTCTTCCTTCTGAACAGGATTCCTTTATGTTTATCCCACGCATGTTTGAATTCCATTACCGTTTTCATAACCACCTCCCGCGGGAGGGCATTCCAAATATCCACCACCCTCTCCGTGAAAAAAATACTTCCTGACATTAGTCCTGAGTCTGCCCCCCCTTCAGCCTCAATTCATGACCTCTAGTTCTACCGCCTTCCCGCCTCCGGAAAAGGTTCGTTTGCGGATTAATACCTTTCAAATATTTGAACGTCTGTATCATATCACCCCTGTTTCTCCTTTCCTCCAGGGTATACATGTTCAGGTCAGCAAGTCTCTCCTCATACGTCTTGTAACGCAAATCCCATACCATTCTCGTAGCTTTTCTTTGCACCGCTTCGATTCTTTTTACATCCTTTTTGGCAAAAATAGGTCACAAACTTCAGAGCATAAATTTAGGAGCTCAGCTATTTTTGAATAACAGGCCCAATATATTTTCATATAACACACAAATTACTATTGAATAGATAGGGCTGAGTCCCATCTCACTGAACTGATCCATTGCCAGTGCCGAAACTCTCAATCATGCATACAACATGGTAAGCCAGAACAGGCATTGGGCGGGGATGAATTAGTCAAATTTTACAATTATTGTTATAATTGTGTTTTCCCCAGGTTGACTCAAGGCGTAGCATGCTAACGTACATTTGTCACTAGTCTAAAGATTATAATTTAGGACCTCTGGCGTGAAGAACAGAGCAGTACCAAACTGACTTCATTTCCATACAATGGTTGGCTGTTGCCCAAGTGCTTGATTTATTTTGAGGTAGATAATGATCAAAACAGTAAGACAAAACACAATGCACATAGTTAGACCACCAACATGATTTCTTGCATGTTCTGTTTAGCAACAGATGAGAATTCCAAAACTTTGGGTACAGTTCAAGGGCAGACCGTGCTCTCAAACGTCAAAAGATTCATTGACCCCGTCCATGACAAACATATCTGGACCCATGCCTGGATAAATGCTCTCCAGTGGTGACAGCCCAATTAGTAACTCTAGTAACCAAGAAGAATGGAAATGTTTCATTTTGTGTCTTTTCCCATGTCATAAGCACATAAGCTCCACCATACTGGGAAAAGACCAAGGGTCCATCAAGCCCAGCATCCTATCTCCGACAGCGGCCAATCCAGGCTTCAAGAACCCGGCAACCCCCCCCCCCCCCCCCCCCAAACAAAAAAATGATTTTTAATAATGTTCAATGGACTTTTCACTCAGGAACCTGTCCAAACCCCCCTTAAACGCCATAAGGCCAGCTGCTGTCACTACATTCTCCGGCAACGAGTTCCAGAGTCCAACTACACGCTGAGTAAAGAAAAACTTTCTCCTGTTTGTTTTAAATCTACCATATTCTAGCTTCATCTTGTGTCCCCTGGTTTTGTTGTTGTTTGAAAGTGTAAACAAACGCTTCACATCTGTCCGCTCTACTCCGCTCATTATCTTGTAGACGTCTATCATATCACCCCTCAGCCACCTTTTCCCCAAGCTGAAGGTTCCGTGGTAATGCGTTCCAGAGCTGTGCGCTCATATAAGAAAAGGTTGATGCGTGCATTAGTTTGTACTTTAGACCTTTACAGTTGGGGAAATGAAGACTGAGGAATGTGCGAGAAGATTTTTTAGCATTCCTGGATGGTAGGTCTATCAAGTCTGACATGTATGCTGGGGCATCGCCATGGATGATTTTACGTACTAGGGTACATACTTTGAACAATAATCAGAGCGGTTAGGTAAATTGTCCATAGTAGACATGTACAGTCTCCCCCCCCCCCCCCCCACACACCCATGCCCCCAGTAATAAGTAATGTTTGCAAATGTTTTCTTTATTATTAACCTTTAGACTTTAATATAATTTCAACATTATATGGAGCGATCATTACAAAACAAGTTGAAGAATAGTAAACAAATTTCTTGGCCAAAAAGAATACAGACGTTCAAAAGGACCTGCAACAAGGTCGACAGATCCTTATCAGTGAGGAACCTGGATTTTTCTAGGCTGTAATGCTTTGTATTAGACCGATACCAGGATTTACAAAACGTGATGTGCATATGAGGTTTCATTATTATAGGTATAAAGGGGAGCTGGTTTCCCAAATATTAATACATATAAACACAGAAACCCAGTTATATATGTAAGCAAGAAAAAAGTCCTTCTCAAAGGATACATTTTTTCTGATATGTTCTGATAAATTACAGGAAAAAAACTTTTAAAATTAACACGGGGTTGTTTAAATTCTTTGCCCTTGTTTCTGGAGAGTTTTTGAACATCACAAGTTCTATTTACGGCCGCCATGTTGAGTGGACGGCTGCCCTTCATGCAACCGTCGGCATTGTGAACGGATTGTAAGCAATGATATCCTTATGCAAGAATGTTTTGCTTGGAGAAGTACAGAATTTTGAGGTTTTGTCTTTTTTCTTTTAGTATTCATGACCGTTGAATTGTCTAGCTGAACAGCTGTGGTCCTGAAGCAGCGTATGTGAAACGGGACCTGTTGACCACAGTTTGATCACGGTCTGGAAAGAAGGAGGCTGCCAGCCTGCCTAAGTTAAGTAATCCTTGAGGTTGTTTGGCAGAGCAATTTTGTTTATTAAAAATTTTTTTTTTTTTAATAATTATAATCAGGAGGTTTTTATCGCCAATGATGATGAAATTCTAGCCCTTGTCCCGCTATAAATACGGGAGACGTTTGTCTTGAGGCGTTTTACTCCTTTGAGAAGGACTTTTTTCTTGCTTACATATATAACTGGGTTTCTGTGTTTATACATATGAGGTTTCAAGCCACAGAGATTACTCTGAAGAAGGACCCCTGCCGTATCAAAAGCAGATGCACCTCAGCTCCTTTGCATACGTCTTCTATTAGGTCATTCAAAGGTTTGGCCTCTCAGAAATTGATACAGATGTTATGATTACTGCATCCAGCCAGTCCACAATTCCAACATTTTAAGAGGTGCAGGGTTTGAAAGTTGATCGATGGCTTGTGTCTTGTTCCATACTTTTAATTGTCAGTTTCAGTCTTTTGTTGGAACTGCTGATCTCTTCTCTTTGTAATTTATGTATGCTCAATTGTTACTCCTTCTTCTACTCTCTGCTCAACCTCTTTTATGCTCAAGTCTTCAAGAGATATTTTCTGTTTGCCTTAGTTTCCCATCGTGGAAGGTTGCCTTTGCACATCTGTCGAGAACAAATGACATCCTACCGACACAAACCTTTTTGGTTAAATAATGATCATAGGAGCAGTCAACTTCAATTCAATCACAAACAGTGGATGTGATGTTATCTAGGGATCCTCAACATCTCTGTAATTAAAGCTACATCTGTTTTCACTGGATATAGGTCCAGACAAAACAAGAATGGTGAGAGGGAATGTCCCTGAAATAGTCCTCTTCAAATCTTGATGGATCTACTGTTTCGGATCTCTTGGATACTTCTTAGTGACTTGGACTGGCTGTTGCTCAGGAGTGTGATGAACACCTATTTAACCTGGCATGGCATGTCTTAACATCCTTAAAAAGACCCCAAAGTGAGTTCTTAGAATCAAGAATTGACATTCCCTATTATATTACTACTTCTGTTTACACCACAGAAAGGTTTCTCCCACAGATGGGTCTACTGTACTTAATAGCCAGTTAAGTTTCCAACATTGATGCTGACCCGAGTTGCCTGTATATCGTCACCATACATTGCTTAATGTTCTGAAACACAGAGTCAAGCAGGTATACCAGTGAAAGATGAAGTTGGTTGGTTCAGTCATCCAGTGCTTGATGGTGGTATTCAAATATATTTATTTCTAGTATTTGTATCCCACATTTTCCCACCAATTTGCAGGCTCAATGTGGCTTACATTTGCCGTAATGGCGGTTGCCATTTCCGGGTAACAGAATTACAAATGGTAATGCGTTAAGTTGCATACATACATGGTAAAATACATGGAACATAACATACGTGGAACAGATTACTACTACTACTACTACTATTTAGCATTTCTATAGCGCTACAAGGCATACGCAGCGCTGCACAAACATAGAAGAAAGACAGTCCCTGCTCAAAGAGCTTACAATCTAATAGACAAAAAATAAATAAAGTAGGCAAATCAAATCAATTAATGTGAACGGGAAGGAAGAGAGGAGGGTAGGTGGAGGCGAGTGGTTACAAGTGGTTACGAGTCAAAAGCAATGTTAAAGAGGTGGGCTTTCAGTCTAGATTTAAAGGTGGCCAAGGATGGGGCAAGACGTAGGGGCTCAGGAAGTTTATTCCAGATCATGGTATAGATATATATCGTGTGCATATACATGGTAAGGAAGAATAAATTATGGTAATGCATGAAGGTTCCTGAGTAATAAATTGGGTTGTAGCATAATTTAGGTCATCGACTATGGAGAGACCATATTGACCATATTCGACATATATGGGGAAGTTCAGTTGATTTTCTTCTTTATGTAGGGTGCAATGAGGTTCTTAAGAGCATTTATGACCATTGGTCCTCAACGTTTGTCCAGAAAATCAGTCTGGGCAAGTGTGTCTCAAGGACTGGGTTAGAGAAACATCTGTGTGAGATGATTTAGATATACCAGATCCTGTCTGGTGGTAGGTAGTGCAGTAGATGCCTCTTGAGGCCTCTTTCAACATTGTCTTTTCTACAAACAACCAACATGATATTCTTAATCCATGTGTCCTGGACCGACCAAAAATACCAAAGTAATATGAAACTACAAAGAAATACCATATAGAATACAAAACATTAATAGAGCAGATACTCCCAGGTCTGATCCCACAGACATGCTCATGACATAATCAAAATGGTGACGAAGAAAATTTTGCTTGGAGACGGACCTTGGCACAGCCTACAGTGAAACATGGATTCATGTCTGTGTAATACGTCTCCTTAACACTTGGGAAAGTGCAATGCTGAAAACTCCTAATGAAAATTATATGGAGCTAAGTACTTTTTTTATATACACGTTTATGTGGGAATTTGTCACAACAATATAAATGAATTGAAAAAAAATATACAAAAATTTCAAATGCAAAGATATCAGATGTAATACCGGATCGATGACGATTACATGCCCGCCCTGATCGATGTTCTAGCTTAAGAGAATTGCCAATGTAGTGGTCGCATTCGCATCTGACAGATCCAATAGTATTACTTTGTAAGAGGTTTTGAGAAGAAGTGATGCCGTTGGGCGCTGGGAGTTTCTATTGACGCATAATCGAAGATTTGATACAAACAGCCTTTGGGAATAAAATAGCTCCTGCTTCCATTCCTCATCCCTACTCCAGCAACACCAGCAAGGAGAGCAGAAGCCCCACCACTATGGGGGTCAGAACACTTCTCTGGATATTTCCTGTTCCTGTAGATGGAAAGAAAAAAAAAGACATCGAAATTTAATTCACAAGTGCAAAAACAATGAAGTTGTTCTGCACCCCTAGCCTGCAGGACTATCAGTGTTCTCACAACGAATACGTATGATATAGAAACAGTGGCGTAGGAAGGGAGGGGCGGTGGGGCGGTCCGCCCAGGGTGCACGCCACTGGGGGGTGTCGACTCTGCTGGTTCACTGCTTTCTCTGCCCTGGAACAGGTTACTTCCTGTTCTGGGGCAGAGAGAGCAGGGAAACAGCGGAGCCGATGCAGCTCCCAGCGACGTGCACTCGGGGCGGAGCGGCCCTCCCGTCCGCCCTCTTTGGGGTGTGCTCGTGCGCTGAGGGGGGGGGGGTGCGCCGTGCTGCACCCGGAGGGGGGGTGCGCAGTGGCGAACCGCCCCGGGTGTCAGCAGCCCTCGCTACGGCACTGTATAGAAACACATATACTGCAAGGTATAATCCTAAACAAAGGCATAGAGGAGGTAACTTGCATGTTCTGCACAGAGTGGCATCTTGCTGGGCAGACAAGACGGACCATGCTAGTCTATCTGCCATTTACCACTTATGTTACTATGGAGCTCATTTTCAAAAGAGAAAAATGTCCAAAACGTTGTATAAATCTGCATTTGGACGCTCTTCTCACAAAAACATTCAAATCAACATTTTCTATGAAGTCCGTCAGAAGTGCGTTCAAATCACAAGGGGGTGTGTCAGGGGCTTGTTAAGGGTGGGATGTGGGCATTCCTAACACTTGGACATTTTTCAGCCATAATGGAACAAAACAAAATTGTCCAGGACTGAAACTAAGATGTTTTGAGCTAGACCTGTTTTTATAACGAATAAGGCACACGAATGTGCCCTAAATGACCAGATGACCACTGGAGGGAATTAGGGATGACTTCCCCTTACTCCCCCCAGTGGTTACTAACCCTCTCACACCCCCACCCCCCAAAAATGTGATTAAAAACATTAGTTGCCAGCCTCAGATGTTATACTCAGGTCCATTAGAGCATCATGCAGGTCCCTGGAGCTGTCTAGTAGTGGGTGCAGGGACTGCAGACAGGTGAACTCAGGCTTCTACCTCCCCCTACCTGTTCCACTTGTGGAGGAAACTGTGAGCCCTCCAAAACTCACCAGAAACCCACTGTACCCACATATAGGTGCCCCCTTCACCCTAAGGGCTATGGTATTTATTTATTTTATTTATTTAGGTCATTTATACCCCGCCTTTTGCCACAGTTTTGCAGCCTCAAAGCGGCTTACAATGAACTAATTAGATAATTACAATGAGAGTTGAGAAGGTAGAAGGAACAGGGAAAGGAAGGGAGGAAAGGGAATATAAATGCAATTTTGAAACAAATAAATAAGGAGGCCGGGAAATGCAAAAGCAAAGAAAGTGAAGGAAGGAAGGAAGAGTTCAGAATCAGGTCTTGACTCGCTGAGACTCATGAGGCAGGCGAGCAGGACAGCAAAGCCGAGAAGGCAGCGCCTGATGTTGAGACAAGCAGTGTAGGTGACGACCGTGGCCTTGCCGCTTGGTGTCAGGTTGAGCCGGCAGTGCCGAAGACAAAGATGAAAATTAAGATGGGGGTAGTGGGTTTTGAGGGGGCTTAGCAGACAAGGTAAGGGAGCAATGGTGAGATGTGTACTTGGGAGCATTTTATGAAGTCCACTGCAGTGCTCCCTAGGGTGCTTTATTGCTTTTCTGTGATGTCAGGGGGACCAGTCTACTAAAAATACTGGCTCCTCCTACATCCCAATGGCTTTTTAATGGACCAAAAAATAAAACATTCAAATCACAAAACTTTGTTCAAAACAGTATTTTCGAGAAAAAAAAGATTGATATTTTTCTTTTTTGAAAATGACCTTCTTTCCTATTCAGATTTTGGATGTCTTTTTTGCAAAATGTCCAAAGTCAGTTTTAGACGTCATATCGAAAGTGCCCCTCCGTGTTATTTATGTAAGTGCTGGTCCACTGAAAATTTACCCCATGACTTTTTTTCCCCCCTGATAGCTTGGTTCGAATCATTTTATTTGATAACATAATGAGACCTCTGTATCCAAACTATCCATCTTCTCATTTAGATGTAAAGTAGGAACCTGTTTCAAAAAGTACAGAGACTAGGGCACACTCCATGAAGTTACAGAGTAATAGTTTTAAATCAAATAGGAGAAAACATTTTTTTTTTCATGTAACTCATTGTTGTGCTCTGGACCTCATTGCTAGAAGATGTGGTAAAAGCAATTAGCATAGCTGGGTTTAAAAAAAGGCTTGCACAAGTTCCTGGAGGTACAGTCAATAAGCTGTTATTAAGGCAGACCTGGGGAAAACCACTGGTTATCCCTAAGGCAGTGGCGTTCCTAGGGTGGCTGACACCCGGGCTGGATCGCCGATGCGCCCCCCCCCCCCGGCGAAACGCCCCCCTCCCCGGGTGCATTTTAACCTGCTGGGGGGGGGGGGTGCCGCGCGCCTGTCGGCTTTGCTCGTTCCATGCTCCCTCTGCCCCGGAACAGGAAGTAACCTGTTCCGGGGCAGAGAGAGCACGGAACGAGCGAAGCTGAGAGGCGCGTGGCACCCCCCCCCCCCCCAGCGGTGTGCACCCGGGGCGAACCCCCCCCCCCTAGGAATGCCACTGCCCTAAGGGTCAGTAGCATGAAATCTTGCAACTTTGTGGGAGCTGCCAGGTACTGTTAGAAGCAAGATACTGAGCTAGATGGATCTTTGGTCTGACCCACTATAACAATTCTTATGTTCTTACGTTCACACACACACGTACACGTTAGATCTTTCTACGGTTCAGAGAAGGACAAGTTGGAAAACTTAGACAAGTCCAGCAAAGCATCAATGAAAGGGAACTTGGTGGTTGTACAATTGAGAACATGGAAAATGTGCTGAGGTATAGCAATTTACATGTTCTGAATTTCCCTATCCATAAATTTATATCAGCTGAGGAAATAAACAGGGTAACCTTGGTGACCATTTTCTTAGAGGCTTCAGAGAGAGGATATTTTAATTATATTTTAAGAATTGGATATCATTGTTTCAGTACAACATATTTGGGAATTTCCAGATGCGTCAGCTGTAACAAAGGAAATTAGGAAGAAATTTCTATTATTGAGACCTAAGTTTTAGCCTTTCAGATTTTTTTTAATGCCTCAGGAAGTGCTTAATTAACTACAATGAACGATATTTATTGTTCATTGTGCCTTCTCAGTTGAAGGTTTTGTTGGTTGGTAAACAGTGAGAGTCCATTTCAATCCCAATTAAGTCGGTCCAAAGTTGTTTTTTTCCCCCATTGCACTAGAGTTGCCAATTGCCATCTTATTCAAGGTCCATATGAAGAAATTGGCCCAGTTCTGCATTGTCCCACGGCACTAAGAGCATGCCATCCTGTTTTTTCATAGGGAAATTGGAACGACATCACCATGCATTCAGTAAGGCTAAACCAGAACCGAGTGGATCTGGGATCAGGTGGCCAGTGGCAATCCTAACTCAAAGCCTCATGGGATAAGCTCGAGCAGAATTGACAATAAGTAATGCCACACTGGGAAAAGAGCAAAGGTCCATCGAGCCCAGCATCCTGTCCACGACAGTGGCCAATCCAGGCCAAGGGCACCTGGCAAGCTTCCCAAACGTACAAACACTCCACACATGTCTTTCCTGGAATTGTGGACCTTTCCCAAGTCCATTTAGTAGTGGTTTATGGACTTGTCCTTTAGGAAACCGTCCAACCTCTTTTTAAACTCTGCTAAGCTAACCGCCTTCACCACATTCTCCGGCAATGATAGGTCAGCATACAGCCCCCCAAGGTCCTGTATGGCATTGCTACCACATGGCTAAGCCACTTTTTTGGTGATTGAGAATCCTTCGACTGGAAACTCTTAGTTGCAAGCATGGAAGAAAACTCTGGTAAATTTTTAACAACAGGCTCTTTCTCTGGACGTAGCCAGCTCTGCAGTTGGAAGGGCTAGGGGTGGCCGGGGTGGGGGGGGGAGCAACACTTGCCTCTCTCTCCTCCTTCCCTTCGTGCGGGCACGCTAGGCATACCTTTGCTGGCAGCCAATAAATGGACTGCCACCACTCCCAACGTCTTGCTCTGAGCAGCATGCTGAAACTTCCCACACATGCTGAAGAAGTCCCAGCCTGCTGCTCAGAGCTGGAAACAAGGAGCGGGGAGCAGCAGCAGTCTATTTACTTGGCTGGCAGGGCTCAGCATCCCCACCAGCAAAGTAAAAGAGAATTCAGCAGGGGGCCCAAGCCCACATTTTGGGAGCCAGTTGTTAAAGCAGCCATGAAGGGCCCTACTTTAACAACCAGCTCCCAAAATTTTTTAAAACTTAACAACCGGCTCTTGCGAGCCTGTGAGAGCCTGCTCCAGCACACCACTGCCTGTGGTGCACTCTTAGGTCAATCAACCCTCTTTCAAGCCTTCTACATTCACATTGCAAAAATGACCAGAAGCCTACATTGGAAAACGTGTTTCTTCTACAATTAATTACATTAGAACAAAACCAACTCTGTTTTAGGAGACAATTACCATTACCACCGAAGGCCATATTATTTTTGCAGTAGACGAAGGGCCTGATTTCCTTGAATGCCTCGCTGACAGGGTTCATTGCCTTGCAGGCGTAGGCGAGTCTAGAATCATCAGCCGTGAGGCTGAGCTGGAGAACGGGCCCCGCATAAACCTGTTTATTTTCACCTCCCTTGCTCCAGGTGTAGACAACCCCTTCTCCAGCCTCTTTCACTGTACAGCTCAGCGTCACCTTGCAGTTCATACTCGAGCCTTCCACACTGGTAACATTGATGTCTGGAACTGGTACCCTCTCTGGAAAAAAATAGAAACAAACTGATCAGTCAGCTCTGGGAACTTGTCTCCTAGTTTACCAGTTGAGTTCCCTTACTGCCAGTAATTCATCTCTTTTGGTGGTTCTTTATAAAGTCATTGTACGTCATTTGTATCATGCTGGAAAAGCCTCCAGCGACTCATCCTATAATCTAAAGATGATGCGCTGTTATACTCTGCTGAAAATCCAGAGGTGACACAAATGGCATATTAATAGCTCATAAGTACATAAGCATTGCCACACTTGGACAGACCAAAGGTCCATCAAGCCAACTGGCCAATCCAGGTCACAAATACCTGGAAAAATCCCAGAAAAGCTCAATACATTTTATGATGCTTATCCCAGAAATAAGCAGTGGATTTTCCCAAGTCAATTTAATAACGGTCTATGGACTTTTCCTTTAGGAAGCCGTCCAGGCCCTTTTTAAACCCCGCTAAGCAAACCGCCTTTACCACATTCTCTGGCAACGAATTCCAGAGTTTAATTACACGTTGCGTGAAGAAACATTTTCTCAGATTCGTAATAAATTTACTACTTTGTAGCTTCATTGCATGTCCCCTAGTCCTAGTATTTTTGGAAAAAGTAAACAAACGATTCATGTCTACCCGTTCCACTCCACCCATTATTTGATAGACCTCTATAATATCTCCGCTCAGGCGTCTCTTCTCCAAGCTGAGGAGCCCTTACAGATCAGCAACGCATCCGCGCTGGAGAAGAGGACTTTGGCTGGCTGCAAAGGTACCCGACGATGGCGGGAGGGGGGTTCGAAGGGGTTGGCGGGGGGGGGGGCAGGGCCAAATCTACAGGGGTCCATGCCCCCGTGGCCCCACGTAGCTACAGCCCTGCTACACACTAACTTAGATCAGTTCTTTATCTCTTGCTGAACTATACAACGAACTTGACTTGACTTTAAGAAACTATCAAATTATCCCAACTGTTCCCATTATAGATCTGCTCTTGGTCCCTCAGCTATATGGAAAGCCATATTGTAGAAAATCTTTAGCATCATATCTCTGTAAATTGAATGTTCTAATGCGTGATTATTAGGTATATCATTAGTATTATGCTAACATTGTATTATATCGTTAACATTATAAGTTTTGAACCCTGGCTTCCTTGGTTCTCAGCCACTCCACCTCCACTCCTTTTGGTTGGTCTGATGTAGCCTCCTGGGTGCAAGAGTATTGGCCACTTAGGCAAATCTCCAGATTTACACCCAGTGGCCACTCTACCATTAGGCCACCTAAGGCGAGGGTCTCAGGCAGCACTTTTACTGGAGTGGCATCTCCCCCCCCCCCCCCCCCCCCCCCACTTCCTTCCTCCACTCCTTTTCCTGAATTTACCTTCCTTGCCCATTTTCCAAAAGGCAGCCGAAGCGGTTCCCATATGCAGCTCTGCTGCCGGCACCAGCCTCGTCTCTTTATTGTGGCCCTCCTCTCCGATGTCACTTCCTGTTTCCTCAGAGGCGGCCGCTGTAAAGAGAAGAGGCCGGTGCTGGGAATCGCTGCCGCCTTTTGGAAAATGGGAAAAGAAGGTAAACTCGAGGAAGGGGGTGGAGGAAGAAAGGGGGGAGATGCCAGATCGTGGTCCCAGGGGGAGGGGGCGGCAGCATGTCAGCCCTGCCTTAGGAGACATCTTGCTTTGGGCTGCCTCTGTTTACATCCCTTTCAGGCCCCTAATTTGCCTCCTTCAGTACATCATGCTTTTAAATAATAAGCTTTGTTACAAATGTGTGTGTTTTTCTCCATCTCTCTCTCCCTCTCATGCCTGTCAGGATCTATTGTTTGCATTGACTGCAGCTGCTCTTTGACACTCCCCAGAGCTGCCCTAGGTGACTGCCCACTCTTACCTAATGGTTGAGTCGACCCTGAATACACTTACGGAATACTTGAAGTTCGTAATCTCTTTTCATCGTGGCCAAGTCTGAATAGACTGTGACACTGTAGGAACCACTGTCCTCCATTTTCAGCCCCTTGATCTGTAAGGCGTAGTTCTGATTTGGGGTTTCCACCCTTGCTTGATAGCGCACATCTCGCACAGTGATATCCCGATCTGGCCTTATCACTGCTATGATTTTCTGCGACGCCACCAAGATCCAGATGACAGATATCACATGATATTCTTCTGGAATCTCAGGATGGAACGTCACCGACCCTCCCAGAATCCCGTTGAGTTCCACTGGGGCTTGCAGGACTTCTGAGGAATGAACAGCTGGGAAGGCAGAGCACAAGAAGACATTGTAACTAGGAAAGGGAATCTGTACATTTCAGGACAAATACATAGATAAAACTATGCCACCCAGCTCCCAATACAGTTATGAATAAATCATCGTAGGGAATGTCTTAGGACCCCAGCTACGAAGATGTTTGAGCCACGCATTCTATTACTTAAAGCTTTGTTTAATAACTACTAATAATTATCAGCTTTTTCTATATGCAAGATTAGTTCTTAAGTAACTTCATAATCGGTATAAACTCTTTCCTTCCCCGTGGATGACAAAATTCATTTTCTCTGATGGCCTAGTGCCCCCTACCGTCTTTCCTCTCCCAAGCCCTGGTCGGAGGCTCAAACTCCTAGTATACAGGTGTTCCCTCCTTTAAGCCACACCCCTTCTAAATTAAATTCAAGATGGAAGTTCAGGATCCCATAATCCCTCTTCATCCGAAAGCCTGATTGCACCCCAAACTACAACAAACTGGAAGGAGGCGGGAATAATCCCCATTTCGCTCCTGCCAACAGAAAACCATGTCTTTTTCAAAAACAGAGAACACAGATACTGCCTCACCCCGTATAGAATAAGTAACCACAAACTAAACAAGGAAATATGTAGACAAAGATTAAACAGAACCCCCATGAAGCCAGATTCTGCATACAATGCAACATCACAGTCCTTGAGAGGACCTTAGTGTCCTTGGAAGTGTGTAGGGGATCGTCCTATTCTTCAGGTTCTCAGGGCCATTTCCTTTAAGGGCCTTGAAGATCAGACCTAGAGTTTTAAATTTAGCCCTGTATTGTTCTGGTAGCCAGTGAAGTTGTTGCAAAAATGGTGTGATGTGGTCATGCCGCTTGCAACCTTCTACGAGTCTTGCTGCTGCGTACTCAATCAACGGAGCTGGCGCAAACCCTTTGTAGTCAGACCATTGTAGAGTGCGTTACAGTAATCCAGTCTTGTAATTGTCCCATCGATTTCCCTTAACTAATGTAAACTACAGGTCCGTGCAAAACCAAGACTGGATCAGCCCGTTTGGTCAACCTGGAGTGAGCTGGCAACCCTAAGAGGAACAGGCAATGCCACGCCCTTGGCACAGCACTAGGAAAAGAGTTGCCACAGTGACTGTTTATAACAGGGAGCATTTCCTGCCCCACGTTGGTAACCACAACAAAGATTCCCACCTCTCCTGCATTTCACTGGGTGTTTGTCATTAATTTCCTTTCATGTTTCATGCTTAAGGGCCTCTTATCAAGCTCTGGCACCTGGTGCGGTAATGCGGACTATGCCCTTTTTTGCTCCATCACATTGGCGCGTAGGAACTGCTAGCGCAGCTCGATAAAAGAGGCACTAATTATCTTTTTATTTGTATTTTATTTGGGGGTCTCACTTTTGCCATTTAGGGTGTCATTTTAAAAATCATTAATGTACATAGAGGGTTCCTTTATAACAGAGTGGTCTATTTATTTATTGGAATTTATTAACCACATTTATAATGAAATTCACTCAAGGAAGGGTACAGAAAGATGACGATTTAATAAAAGCTCAATAAATAATCAAACAGTAAGAGTATATAATATCATCCAATAGACAGAACTCTACGACCTTAAAGCTTTCAAACAGGTAGAAAAAGCGACGGCCAAAGCCAGAAGGATGTTTGGGTGCATAAAGAGAGGCATGACCAGCAGGAAAAAGGAGGTGGTAGTGCCCTTGTATAAGTCTCTGGTGAAGCCCCATTTGGAGTACTGCGTGCAGTTCTGGAGACCACACCTCCGGAAAGATATAAACAGGATGGAGTCGGTCCAGAGGGCGGCTACAAAATTAGTAAGCGGACTTGAATGCAAAAATTATAGGGACAGGCTTATGAATCTCAACATGTATACGCTGGAAGAGAGGAGGGAGAGAGGAGACATGATAGAGACGTTTAAATATCTCAAGGGCATTTATGTACAGGAAGAGAGCCTTTTTCAAATGAAGGAGAGCTCTGGAATGAGGGGGCATATGACTAAGTTAAGAGGGAATAGGCTTAGGAGTGACCTAAGGAAGTATTATTTCACAGAAAGGGTGGTGGAGGCGTGGAATGGCCTCCCGGTAGAGGTGGTGGAGTCGAGGACTGTTCATGGGATAAGCATGTGGGATCGCTTAGGAACAGGAAGAATTAGGGGTTACAGAGGATGGGCAGACTGGATGGGTCATTTGGGCTTTATCTGCCATCATGTTTCTATGTTTCTATAATAATAATAAACACCTTAGAAACCAATTTCAGGAACCTCAGCGATACCACTCTGGTAGCTCATAGTCATCGCTACCTAAGCTTTATGTACCAAAGTCATCGTTTCTAAGTTTTGCAAAAATGCTTAAACGTTATGGGGCTGATAGTTAGACTGCCAGAGGTAGCCAGCCAGAGCTGAGCTCAGATATTTAATGCCAGGCCGTTTCTGCTGACCAGCGTTGAATATCGAGTTTATTTTTGGCTGGTTTCTACTTGGCCGGCCAAGCCGATTTTGTGCGCTGGCCAGTTAAGTTGAAATTAGCCAAAGATATATCTGCTGTTGACTTAGCCAAATATGGCTGCCAATCTTAGCCAATGATGCACCGATATGATATAACCAGCTATCCACTAAGTGCTAACCGACAATATTCAGTGGGAGACAGCAGGTTAAGAGGGTCTTTTACTAAAGCACAGGGGCGTAGCTACGTGGGGCCATGGGAGCCTGGGCCGTAGATTTGGCCCTGGACCCCCCCTGCTGACGACCCTCTCAAGCCCACCCCTCCCACAACCAGCCCGCCGTCAACCTGCCTTCGTCTACCTTTGCTGGCGGGGGACCCCAACCCCCGCCAGCCGAGGTCCTCTTCTTCCTTTGTTCTCTTTCTGAGTCTGACGTCCTACGTCAGACTCACAGAAACAGAATGAAGCCTTGTAGATCGCATAGGCTTTGTTCTGTTTCTGTGAGTCTGACGTCCTGCACGTACAACGTACAGGACGTCAGACTCAGAAACAGAACGAAGGAAGAAGAAGACCTCGGCTGGCGGGAGTTGGGGTCCCCCGCCAGCAAAGGTAGGCGACGGTGACGGCGGGGCAGGAGGGTTGGCGGCGGGACGGGGGGGTCGAGAGGGTCGGCGGCAGGAAGGTGGTGGTGGCAGCGGGGGAACTTGGCAATGGCGGGGGGTGTCGGCAATGCTGGGGGGGGGGGCTAAAATGTACCCCCCTCACCTCGGGCTCTGGACCCCCCCTCCCGCTGAAGTCTGGCTACGCACCTGCTAAAGCGCGCTAACATTTTTAGTGTGCTCTAAACGCTAGAGATGTCAATGTATTCCTATGAGTATCTGTAGCGTTTAGCACGCACCTATTTTTAACGTGCACTAAAAACGCTAGCGTGCCTTAGCAAAAGACCCCCTAAGTGCCATTTAACCGGCCAGGTGCCGTTCCTGGTCGGTTAAAAGGTTTTGAATATCGGGCGGTACCTTTCTTTGTTTATATTCTACTTCACAGACAAAAAAAGGATAGTGGGAAGTAGACCAGGAGCAACGCAAATACTTCTAATGATGATAAAAACATTTATTGGTGAAGACGCGACACAGACCTATGTTTCAGCTGTTAGCCTGCGTCAGGAGTCTTCATATAATGTGTGTAAAACACAAACAGGTGAATGGTGGTTGATAACAGTAGATGCACTGTTATCACGATTCACTTGTTTGTGTTTTACCCACATTCTGTGAAGACTCCTGAAGCAGGCTAACTGCCGAAACACAGGGTCTGTGTCGAGTCCTCACCAATAAATGTTTTATCATCATTAGAAGTACCTGCGTTGCTCCTGGTCAGCCTGGTCTACTTCCTACTATGCTTCTTTGTCTGTCTGTTATCCTGAGATTTCAGAGTTCCTCTGCTTTGGCAGCCTTTCACTATATATATTCTAATTCACTCCAGTGTAATACATGAATATAAAAGTCAGGAAAGCACTTAGCTTAATCCTAAATTGTAACAGTAAAGTAAAAGCAACACAAGTGCCCGTGTGCCTTTCTAAATTAAGAATCCAAAGCCAGACCCAACACTCTACAAATTTGCACCTTCTCTGAAGAAGGTTTAAATGTGGGTGGGGATATTACACATATGGTAGCACGTCCGCCCATTGTGCTAGGACTGAGGGTGACCCCAGGGGTGGGTACACACATTGGCAGGGCGGCCCAATCGTTAGGCCACCTGAAGCGGGGGGCACCAGGTGGCATTCTTCAGGAGTGGCATCTCGGGGAGGGGGTGTCGGCTTCGCGGCATTTTATCTGGTCATGGTGACTTTCCAAACTCAGCAGCAGTAGCAGCGATTCCCATAAGCTGCACTGTTGCTGCTGGCTCCCACCTCTTCCCTTTGCTGTGGCCGCCTGAAGTAACTTCCTGTTTCGCTCATGCAGTTTCAGTAAAGGGAAGAGGCAGGTGCCGGCAGCGGCAGGGCAGCATATGGGAATCGCTGCTGCTGCTGAGTTTTGAAAGTCACCGTGACCAGGTAAAACGCCGGGGGGGGGGGGGGGGGGGGGGGGGGGGGAGGGGCATGCAATCTCTGCTTCAGGCGGCATCTTGCCTTGGGCCGACACTGCACATTGGGTTGATATTCAGAAGGCGGCAATCAGAGTTTTGCTGGCGTTAAACCCGGAAATGTAATGCCGAGCCTTGTCCAGGCTTTTGGCATTGAATTTCTGGGTTTGCGAAGCCGGCTAAAACACGGTCAGTTAAGAGCAATATTCAGCACTTAACCGGCTATGGTGAACTGCATAAAGATAGGACTGACTTCTGAATATCGGCACTTAACCATTCAAGTGCTCACTCTGCCCCCAGAATGACCCTTAAAGTAGCTGGTTTTGAAACAGATGACACTAACCAGTTAAAAGCTACTGAAAATGATCAGTTAGTTCCAAACAAGAAATTTAATCAGCCGAAACCCGTTTCTGTCTGGTTAAATCACTTTGAACATCAACCCAATTATTTTTGGTATCTGTGGCGAGAGAGAGAGAAGAGGAGGAGCTTAACGGTTAGCGCACTGGGCTGACAAGAAGGGATGCCAGGTTGAAACTCCTCCTTGTGATCTTGGGCAAGTCACTTAACCCTGTCTATTACCTGTTACAAACTTAGGGGTCCTTTACTACTACTACTTAACATTTCTAGAGCGCTACTAGGGTTACGCAGCGCTGTACAAATTAAACAAAGAAGGCCGGTCCCTACTCAAAGGAGCTTACAATCTAAAGAACGAAATGTCCAGTTGGGGCAGTCTAGCTTTCCTGGGTAGAGGTGTAGAGGTTAGGTGCCGAAGGCGACATTGAAGAGGTGGGCTTTAAGCAGTGATTTGAAGATGGGCAGGGAGGGGGCTTGGCGTATGGGCTCGGGGGAGTTTGTTCCACGCGTGGGGTGAGGCGAGGCGGTGGTGGAGAAGGGTACTGAAAGGAGGGATTTGTCTTGAGAGCGGAGGTTACGGGTAGGAACGAAAGGGGAGATGAGGGAGATGAGATCAGGGAGCCCAGGGAAGAGGTGTAGATAGAGAAAAGAAGGGGTCCAAGGACAGAACCCTGAGGGACTCCAACAGAGAGCGGGATAGGGGTGGAGGAAGAACCATGAGAGTGTACTCTGAAGGTACGATGGGAGAGATAAGAGGAGAACCAGGAGAGGACAGAGCCCTGGACAGAGCCTTTTACTAAGCTGCATTAAAAAATGGGCTTAACACACCCTTATGTGGGTCCTTCCCATGGGCTAAGCCCATTTTTAGCGTGTCCATGAAAAAGGCCTTATTTATTTATTAGGATTTAGTTATTTATTTACAATGAAGTGATATACCGTGAAGGACCAAAAAAATGTCTTCTATGCAGTTTATAATGAAATCAAAGCTGCCTAGAGAAGAGAAGAAAAAGCTGAGTTAGTTGGTAGAGAGGTACAGAGCCAGCCCAAGGCAAGATGACTCCTGAGGCTAACATGCCGCCCCCCCCCCTCCCCAAGGCATTTACCTCATCACTATGACGTTCCAAACCCAGCAGCGACATCGATTCCCATACGCTGCCCTGCTGCCGCCGGTATCCGCCTCCTCTCTTTACTGCGGCTGCCTGAGCCTCTGACGAAACAGGAAGTTACTTCAGAGAGGCAGCCACAGCAAAGGGAAGAGGCGGGTGCCGGCGGTGACAGGGCAGCATATGGGAATCGTTTCCACTGCTGGGCTTGGGACATCACCATGATGAGGTAGAACACCACAAAACCGGCCCCCAAGATGTCGCTCCTGAAGAGTGCCACCTGAAGTCCCCACCTCAGGTGGCCTAGTGGTCAGGCCGCCCCTGGAGAGGTATACCATTGTGAAGAGGTATTTTTTTAGACCTGCCTTAAACTTCACGTAGGAGGTCTCTGAGCGGAGGTGGGCAGGGAGCGAATTCCAGAGCCGTGGACCAGCATAGATGGCAGTGGAGCAGGTCATGTCAAGGCGAACAACAGAAGGCAGCAGTAACCAAAGTGTAACCAGCAGTAGAGGAATGAAGAGGTCGAGAAGGCGCGTAGGGTATAAGCAGGCGCGCGAGAGAATCTGGCGATGACAAGAGGTGAGATTTGAAAACAAGAATGTAAACTTTGTATTGAATTCGAACGGAGAGCGACAACCAGTGTTCAGTTTTGAAGCAAAGGTGTAACATGCTCAAAGTGCTTTGAATGATAAAGTAAGCAGACTGCGGTGGATAGAACTAGTTGAAGCCATTTAAGGGAGGAAACAGGAAGGCCTGTATAAAGAAAATTACTGTAGTCAATATGAGTGATTACCAAGCTAAGCAGGAATGAGCAAAAAACTATGTTACCCTGGAGTAGAGTCAAAGGGCAAAGGCCATAAATCGTGAGGCCCAGGAACTTATGATCTGATCCTTACGGCCAAACAGGCCTGAAGGAGGAAGCATAAACAAACATGGGAATGTGGTTTAGCAGGTGAGAAAAACCAGATGACTTTGAAAGAAGGCAGGATGATCCTGGGTAAGATAGCTTGTTGAGGCATTGTAAATCATTATTAAACACAAGTGTATAAAAATAGCTGTTTCAGTCCAGTATGTTGGAGCGATAGATACAGCCAGCATATTTATGCAGTAGTTCTATTCTCCCATGAGAAAATTAATTGTATCAATACTTGGTAAGTGAATAAAATTACCTCTCATAGACGCGCAACCTTGGTCTTTTACCTCTGCAAATTGTGGGTAACTGATATATGAAGATTTGTAGAGGTGGTAAAAAGACCTAAACATTTACACCGTGTACTAACCAGTTAAGTATGCAGTAAACTGTTCCGGGGCAGAGGGAGCACAGAACGTAGCGGGCAGGCACGCGGCACCCCCCCCAGCAGCGTGCACCCGGGGCGGACCACACCCACCGCCCCCCCCCCTAGGAACGCCACTGCTGGGCAGGTGTCAAGAAGGCAGGTTGTAAGCCGTAGGCCTTTCAGGATTTTTTCAAGAGCTTCCTCTGTGACCCGGTGGAATGAGTTCCAGATGGTTGTGCATGGTAGGGGAGATGGAGCGTTCTCCTCATTAGGTGGTGAGAGCTTTGAGGGGGCTGTCTGTAGGTCCTGATAGAGACCTTGAATTTTGTTGGTAACGTATGTAGCAAAATCATGGCTGGTTGCTCTAACTGGGAGGGCTGGTTCTGTTGGGGGGTTTGCAGTAGGCTGTTGTTCAATGTGTTGAGAGAAATATTGTGGTGGTGCATTGCCATGTGTTTCTTACAGTTGAGCCTGTCTCCATCTACGTGAGATTTTCACCGTTTTCTTTCCAGTTGACGTCCTTGATGCTTAAGGACACATAGTTCTGGGGAGAACCACAGGGCACATTTGTGCGTAGAGCTTATGACCTTTCCTCTTAACCTATCACTTCCCTCGGTTCCCGTCTTAAGTCTACTCACCGTGCCGCCTTTTTCTGTACTGCCCCGTCTCTCTGGAATGCCGTTCCCCCCAACCTCCAATCTGAGCAGTCCTTTTCTCCCTGGTCTTTCCCTTAATTTCCAATGCAGCTACTAATCCAAGCCTGTCCGTCCAGAGCTACCTGACCTCTCCCCAACTTCTGAACTGTTCTATCCCTGTTCACGCTTTGTTGCAGTTCCTTTCCACTGTTTTAATTTGTAATTTTTAATATTTGTACACCGCTCTGATTTATCTCTGAAGGGCAGTGTATCTTCTTTAGAGGGACTGTTTTTGTCTAATGCCATTGCATAAGCGTGCATTCCAGATATCAACCTGTGCTGACACCGTCATCATCTTTTTATCCCCATGGGGATATGACAAGACCTCTAGGAGTTATCAGCAGTCAGATTTCTCATGTCTTGAATTTCCTTCCAAACATTGGTTGGGTACATCTGTTTTATATAGCCCTTAATAGAAATTGTGATAAGAAAATGATTGGCCCATGATGGGGGGGGGGGGGTATCTCAATGCCACCAGCCTTGTGTTCAAAGTTGTCGACCCCTTTGCAGAACACCAAGTCTAGCATATGGCCCTCACTGTAGAAATGATTTGTAGTAGTTGGGAAGCTTGCCAGGTGCCCTTGGCCTGGATTGGCCGCTGTCGTGGACAAGATGCTGGGCTCGATGGACCCTTGGTCTTTTCCCAGTATGGCATTACTTATGTACTTATGTACTTAGTAGTAGTAGTAGTTCATGGGTTGGAGATTTGATCACCTAAGTAAATCCTAAAGCTGCCATTGTATCAATTAATAAGATCCATAAATTTGTACGTTCTTGCCATGACTTACAGCTATGATTCATGGGCCCTTGAACCGTCTAGTAATGAAAGTCTGCACTGCAAAAGAGTCTCTGCTGCTGAGAATGTTTTAAAGGACAATTAATATGACGCTAATCGTCACGCTGCAGTTCATGCTGAGGCCCCGCTCTTCCTATGACCCATCCCAACACACATCTCCAGCAGGGAACCGTTTCCATGTGTTCATACAACACAAACAATCTTAATTGATTCTGCTAATTTTTTTTTACTCAGGAAAAGGATCACAAAGGGGCAGAATGACCAGACCCGAAGATCAAAGATTTGGCAGCAGCTGAATCGTTTCCTCAAGCTGTTTGGAACATGGAAAGTCTCTTTTTTCACCCCTTTAATGAACTTTCTGTTCACTTGAGACTTGTCTGTGCTCTTGACACAGGTCAGCAGGAACTGATGTGTACTGTCATGAAAGGGATTGTGTAAAGATGCACTCACAGGTTCTGGCCCATCTTGGATGTCGGTTCTGAGACGCCTGGCCAGTTTTAGGTATTTTGAGGTACTGAGAATATTTTGAGTTGAAGTTCAGATTTTGGGGGTCAGTATTGGTTGGCATGATTTGGATTTTTCAACTTAGCTTTCTTCCATTATAAATAGAGCATGCCTTCTGTCCCACCCCACCTGTCCACAGTCCTGCAGCTCCTCTTCCCTTCTCTAACCCCCCACCTCAAATCACCAGCATCTCCCATTCCCTATCCTCCTCCAGTGTCCAGCATCTCTCTCCTTCCTCAACCTCAGGCATCCTTTCTATCTCCTCCCCCAAAGTGTCCACCATCTCCCCTTCTTCCGCTCCCCCGCTATTGCTGCCTCTGCCCCCACCATCAGAGCTGAGCTGGGAGCCCAATCCACAGGGCATGACTTTCAACATCTGCACAAGGCCTGCCACTTCTCACCCTTTTGAAATCTCTCAGAGGGGCACCAGGACATGGCAGATCTCAAGCATGTGCTGGCAGATGCTGCAAAGCCTGCCGCTAATAGAATGTTGCTGCCCCCAAAGCCCGTTGCCCTAGGCGGAAGTCTAGTCTGCCTAGTGGCTAGGCTGGCCCTGAGAATATGTTAATATGCACTCCTTTAAATAAATTTGGCTGGAGTGTGCTCCAACTCATCAGAATCTAATGCAACGAGAAAAATCCTCTAGGGTCTTAGGTTACAATTCCAGGAATAACATGTATAGAATGTTTGTACGTTTGGGAAGCTCGCCAAGTGCCCTTGACCTGGATTGGCCGCTGTCGTGGACAGGATGCTGGGCTCGATGGACCCTTGGTCTTTTCCCAGTGTGGCATTACTTATGTACTTATGTCCTCTACTTGGCTCACTTTTATTACATAGAGCAGTGATTTAACCTATTGTGATGTCATAGTGGCTCATTCCACCAATAAGAGCCAACCTCATTAGTGATGTCACAATGGCTTGATTGTATAGAATGTTTGTACGTTTGGGAAGCTCGCCAGGTGCCCTTGGCCTGGATTGGCCGCTGTCGTGGACAGGATGCTGGGCTCGATGGACCCTTGGCCTTTTCCCAGTGTGGCATTACTTATGTACTTACTAGAAAAAAATGCCTGTTTCTGAAGGGAAGGAAACGGGCGCTAGCAAGGCCATCCCCCACCCTTCCTCGCTGTTCCAGACTCCGCCCTCCCTCCATTTTCACCCCCTCCCCCGCACCGCGTTACGGACCCCTGTACCCCCCCTTCCGCGACCCTGTCGACCTCCCTTGTTGGCGAAAACCGTCCCCCGCCGCCGTGGAGTACCTGTGCTGACGGTGGACCCCAACCCCCGTCAGCTGAAGTCCTGTGCTGGCCTTTGCGGCACTGTTTCCTCAATGATCATCTGTTGAAGTTCCTCTGCGTGCGTGTGACGTCAGACGCACACAGAGGAACTTGAAGAGAAGCTCTTTGAAGAAGGAACGCCGCGAAGGCCAGCACAGGACTTCGGCTGATGGGGGTTGGGGTCCCCCGTCAGCAGAAGCACTGGACGGCGGCGGGGGACGGTTTTCGGTGGCAAGGGGGGTCAACAGGGTCGCGGAAGGGGGATACAGGGGGCTGTAACACTGGGGGGGGTGTTGAAATCGGAGGGAGGGCGGAGTGTGGAACTCGGTGGGAGGTGTGTGAGGGGACAGGGGGTGTTGATGCTCGTCGGGTGGGGGGACGGGTTGGTGATGCTGATTCCCATGCAGGTGGAGGAGTAGGGAAACACGCTCCTCCCCTTGCTTTGGAATCAGCTGTCACTGACGTCAGTGCTTGCCACCTCTGAGGGAGGCACGGTTTCCAGGCACATTAGAACGTTGGAGGTGAGAATTATTATATAGGGTGTACTACTATTTTGGATACTCAATTGACAATGAATCCAAAGATAAATTATTTAAGAAGTTACTTTTATAAATTATGACGATCGAGGGCAATAGATCTATGTTTTTTAGTGAACATTTCATATATTGGTTCAGGCTATTGTACTACCTCAGCTGAATTAGTGTAGTGTTTTATACGTTGGATTAAGTTCAAGATTAGTTAAATGGTTACAGTTATTGCAAAATACTGGAGACAAAATGATCTTTGACTGTTCTCACTATGATCACATCCACATGACACCTTTGCCTAGAAGCCTACACCGGTTGCCAGCCTTTAAGATGGCTTGTATTGTATTAAGTGTACTACAGGGGAATTATTCCTCCCTTCTTCCACAGTTGAGAGCTTACCCAACTCTACGAACGAATTCCCGTTTTCATTCTACTTTATTGTTAGCATTTCCACCTGTTAAAAGAGTTTGCTATAAGCAATTTCACGACGGCTCTTTTAAATTGTGGAATTCTATATCTGCACAAATTTGGGTGATTTTGGGCTATTTAACAATTCCGTAAATGATTGAAGACCTATCTTTTAACAAGTAGTTACTACTACTACTTAACATTTCTAGAGCGCTACTAGGGTTACGCAGCGCTGTACAGTTTAACAAAGAAGGCCAGTCCCTGCTCAAAGGAGCTTACAATCTAAAGGACGAAATGTCAAGTTGGGGCAGTCAAGATTTCCTGAATAGAGGTGTTGTGGTTAGGTGCCGAAGGCGACATTGAAGAGGTGGACTTTGAGCAAGGATTTGAAGATGGGCAGGGAGGGGGCTTGGCGTATGGGCTCAGGGAGTTTCTTCAAAGCATGGGGTGAGGTGAGGCAGAAAGGGCTGAGCCTGGAGTTGGCGGTGGTGGAGAAGGGTACTGAGAGGAGGGATTTGTCTTGAGAGCGGAGGTTACGGGTAGGAACATAAGGGGAGATGAGGGTAGAGAGGTAATGAGGGGCTGCAGATCGAGTGCATTTGTAGGTTAGTAGGAGAAGCTTGAACTGTATGCGATACCTGATCGGAAGCCAGTGAAGTGACTTGAGTAGTTGAATGAATAACTTTTGTAGGGCCTTTTTGATTTTAAATCGAGCGTTTTTGAACTCATGTAACCTGCTTAGACTTTGCAATGATATTAGCGGAATATAAATACCTTGAATAGAATAGAATGAAGCACAGATGGCCCCTTTTACTAAGCGGGCTCACCGCTCACTAAACAGGCAGTACCGCCGGGCTACCGCAGCAGGCCCGGTGGTACTTCCCATCCCTAGCGTGACGTCATATCCGGCGCTACAGAAGTATATTTTAACTTCAGGAAGTCACTGAAAACCAACTTGTTTAAGAAGGCCTACCCCCCCCCCCCCCGACCCAAATTAACTTTCTACTTCTTGCGACACAGCAAAACTATGGACCGTATTGGACTTTTATCACCACCCCCTCTTTATTTATTTGTTGCTTTTATTTACGTTTCTTATATGCCTATTACTATATTGTGTATTTGTATTTTCCCGAACCGGAGCCTGCCTCTACGGTATTATGTAAGCCACATTGAGCCTGCAACTAAATGGGAAAATGTGGGGTATAAATGTGTTAAATAAATAAATATTTATTTATTTTTGCAGCTCCGGAGTGTACCCGGTGGTAATTGGGCAGTGCCACACGTTTGCCAGTTGCCGCCAGGAGAGCATGGGAGCCCTTACTGCCACCTCAATGGGTGGCAGTAAGGGTTCCCCCTGAAACGGCAGTGCGGCAAGTATTGTACTTGACGCACGGCCATTTCCTGCAGGAAAGAGACTTCCCTTTTCCCTGCTGCGGTAAAAGGTGGCCTTTGCGCGCGTGAAAAACGTGCGCCGACGACAGCGCAGGCCCCCTTTTGCCACAGCTTGGTACAAGGGGCCCAGAGTTTGTCTAGGCTGGAGAAAGATGTCCAAGCCTGGATGTTCCACAGGTTTGGTACAATTTTCTGAAAGATTCACTGAACACAAGCTTACGGTAAAATATATCTCAGGGTATGGAAAAAAATTCAGATAATCAAACATTTTGCAAAAAGAGCAACAGCGCTTGAGGCTTTGTACATATAACTAGCGCCAAATACACGCGTTAGCGGTAGAATTTGCCAAACTGCACATCTACGAGGCAGTAGCTACAGAGACAAGCTCCAAAACGCCAGCTTTACTTTTTGCTTTCGTAGTGATTTTCAGCACCAGAAAGGTAAATCCAATTCCACCTCCTCATTCCTCCAGACAAGCAGTTAGTCAGTGCGACTCAGAGCAAGAGAAAAGTATTATGAAGGGTACGTGCATTCCCGTAGCAAACTCAGAAATACACACATACTGAGAAGGTGTGTCCGAGCTGTGATCAGAACATGGCCGCTTCCGATCTGGGTGTGTCATCTGCATAAACTTAGAATCAGCGTCTCTTCTACAACTGCTAATTATACATGCAAATGAGGAGGGCTTTTTTTTACATGCATAAACCATTTTAAAATTGTCTCAAAGCACAAATGCAACACAATAGTCGAAGAGCAGATCTTCATTTGAGCCCTGTGCAGACATCACATCAATACAGTTAAGGCATGACTACAGCACAGACAGCTGAACATTGGACCTTTATCAGAGACAATGGAAGCATAACACTGATACAGGTAAGGCATGACTACAGCACAGACAGCTGAACATTGGATCTTTATCAGAGCCAATGGAAGCATCACACTGATACAGGTAAGGCATGACTACAGCACAGACAGCTGAACACTGGATCTTTATCAGAGCCAATGGAAGGATCACACTGATACAGGTAAGGCATGACTACAGCACAGACAGCTGAACATTGGATCTTTATCAGAGCCAATATAAGCATCACACTGATACAGGTAAGGCATGACTACAGCACAGACAGCTGAACATTGGATCTTTATCAGAGTCAATATAAGCATCACACTGATACAAGTAAGGCATGACTACAGCACAGACAGCTGAACATTGGATCTTTATCAGAGTCAATGGAAGCATCACACTGATACAAGTAAGGCATGACTACAGCACAGACAGCTGAACATTGGACCTTTATCAGAGACATATATGCATCACACTGATACAGGTAAGGCATGACTACAGCACAGACAGCTGAACATTGGATCTTTATCAGAGCCAATGGAAGCATCACACTGATACAGGTAAGGCATGACTACAGCACAGACAGCTGAACACTGGATCTTTATCAGAGCCAATGGAAGGATCACACTGATACAGATAAGGCATGACTACAGCACAGACAGCTGAACATTGGATCTTTATCAGAGCCAATATAAGCATCACACTGATACAGGTAAGGCATGACTACAGCACAGACAGCTGAACATTGGACCTTTATCAGAGACAATATATGCATCACACTGATACAGGTAAGGCATGACTACAGCACAGACAGCTGAACATTGGACCTTTATCAGAGACAATATATGCATCACACTGATACAGGTAAGGCATGACTACAGCACAGACAGCTGAACATTGGACCTTTATCAGAAACATATATGCATCACACTGATACAGGTAAGGCATGACTACAGCACAGACAGCTGAACACTGGATCTTTATCAGAGCCAATGGAAGCATCACACTGATACAGGTAAGGCATGACTACAGCACAGACAGCTGAACACTGGATCTTTATCAGAGCCAATGGAAGGATCACACTGATACACCTACAGCAAGAATAAAGCATGTACAGCTGAAGAACTGATCTTCTTTAGAGCTCCATGCAGTCAGGATACTGATACTGAAAAAGCCTGAATACAGCATAGAAAGCTGAAAAGCAGATCTTCATTTGAGCCCCATGCAGACATCACACAGATATATGTGAAACATGAACACAGCATGGACAACTGAAGAGGAACTGTTCATTGAAGCCCCATGCAGGCACTATGCTGATACACATCAAGCATGAATACAGCACGGACAGCTGAAGATCAGTTCTTCATCAGAGCTCCATGCAGGCTTCATACTGATACATATAGGTGCAGTTCTAAAATTGAGCACCCATTATTAGGTAACCAGAGGGCGCTGAGTAAGAGCTCATTCTATATAGGGTCACAGGAGCTTTCTGCCTTCTTTCCTGTATACACAGTGTCCGGGAAAAAACAGGACCCCTTACATTGTTCCAAAATACTTTGTAATTGTTTAAACATTTAGTATGACCTTTGAAAACGCATTAGTATAATGGGTTTCTCTCTTAGTTGATTCATAATTTGTGTTCAAAGTGTCCCCGTTCACACTTGACACAGTCACGAAATCTTCGACACGGCTGAGCTGTTGGCTCAATGAATTCTGGGGTTTCATTAATTAAGACCTCAACTGTTTTGCGAGCTCGAGGCACTGAAGTTCCATCCGGTTGGAAAATAAAGGAGTCAGAAATGTCTCCAATTCCAGGCAGAAGTCCCTGCTGCAGTAGGATGATTTTGGGCTATTTGGAAAAATGTTGGGGTCCCATTTTTCTGGATACTGGTATACATAGCAATGTAAGATACTTGCATGTTTACAGAATAGAGTTTAGACGGAGCTGGTCATATTCATGCATGTGTATTCACATAGACAACGTATATAAGCATTATTCCAACCACCTATGCATGTAATCAACATGTAACTGTAAGCACATTCTTTATAAAATGGTCCTGGTAAGACATGAATACAGCACAGACAGTGATCTGACCACCCTAAAGCTTCTGCAAGAAGACCTGCAGTCATCTGTGCAGAATGCATTATTCAGAAGGCAAATTCATTCCAGCCCCTTATTAAAAACTGTTTTTACAACACCTAGTTACTGCTCTGAGAAAATGGAGCATGAAGCTCAGGATGTGTTTTTCTCGTAGCCAATTCTTTGGCCAGATGCTTGGAGATGTCTTTAAAAATCATTTGACTGCATCGGTCCTGGAGATAAGTAGAAATTCTGAACAGATGCTCAGAGCTTTTATTGTGGGGCTCAGGATGAATCAAACAGGGATGGTGAACTTGGAAAAGGGGACTTGTATGGTCTCCAAAGTTCACACAGGCTAAAAATGTTCATTTTGTTTAGTTTCTTGTGTCCTTTTCAAGATTTTTTATTCTGATTTATTTATTGCATTTGTATCCCACATTTTTCCCACTCTTTGCAGGCTCAATGTGGCTTACAAACATCATGAATGGTGGAGAAAGTATAAGAAATAAACATTAGTATTACAGAAGGATTGTGGTACATTATAAAGAAAAAAATCATGATAACAGTATAGCACGCAGATATTATAAGACAATTCTGGGTGTATGTGGAGGAGTTCACATTTTTTTAAGAGTTTTTTTTTGTCTTTTGGAAGCAATGTTGTAAAGATCATGCACTGTTTCACAAGAGTGTGCCCTTGTATTCAGATAGGATACCCATTGCTCGCGGTACTTTCTCGTGTCATTTCAAACTAACTTTTGTATTAGAATTTATTTACACCTTTTTTGAAGAAATTCACCCAAGGTGGGGTTGTAGAGCTTCACATCCCTTATCATGTCTGGTCATTTTATACGATGTCCAATAGAAAGGTATGGGACCCTACGGGGAATCTGAAAAATCCCGAATGGACCCATCCTATGACAATTGTTCAAAAACAGAGGAGACGTTTACCTCCAAAGCTGATGAGAGACAAACCGCACAGCATTCCTTTCTCCTGTATTGATTTTTTCATATGCCCTCCACTGCCATGTCCCCTGCTACAGTGCCGTGGCTCCTCCGCTGGCTTCTCCGTAATCTTGGACTGAATGAAGAGGACAGCACGCTGTTCCTCAAAATTATACTCTCCATCTCAGAAAGGAAATAAGGAAGCTAGAGCTGGTGCATCCGTGGAAAGGAAACTGACCGTATCTGTCTGAGCTGCAACTGTGTTCATTAATCGAGATCACTGCGGTATCCAATTTATAATGGACCGAATTTCTGGATCATTGGAATAGGGTTCAAAAGGGGGTGGGGGAGGGAGGATGTCTCTCTCTGGCTATTTGTATTAACTAGTGGACAACTTAGAGGCAGGGATCAGTCCGATGCATCGACAGCGGCACATCAGAGCAGATAGATCATCACACAGTAGTAGCAGGGGCAACAGCTACATGGGGACACGGGGCATGGCCCCTGTAGATTTGCCCTGTCCCCCCCCCCCCCCCCCCCCCCCCGCTGCCAACCACTTCGAGACCTCCCCCCTCCCGCCGCCCGGATACCTTTGCTGGCGGAGGGTCCCCAACTCCTGCCCAGCCGAAGTCCTCTTCTCCGGCGCGGCCTGTAACCAGAGGTACCTTTCTTGTGCAGCCAAGGATAGAACAATCTCGTTCCCCGCCACAGGCTCGCCGGTACAATTAGTAGTTCCAATTCTCATAACAAAGGAGAATAAAGGAAAAATATGAAGAAAAGATTCAGTACTTTCAAATTCCCCTATTACTCTGTAACCCATATATGCAATAAAATAAAAATGAAATGAAAAGATACACAATAAAATAAAGTGATGTGTGAAATATAATGTACAATATAAAACAAATAGACCACCAAGGTATTAAAATTGTTTAAAATATATACCACAACTCTCTGACTCAAGAAGACTCCGACTTTGTCTGTCAATCCATAATTGTCTGACAACACACAGAAAAAAAATAAGTAAAAATAAAATAGTCACAATTAATATCTTATACACCAATATGCCAGCCGTCAACAATATGAAGCTAGCAAGGGATCAATAATATCACAATTCTCATTTAGAGCACAAACACCCTTTTAGAGAGAGTGTGTCATGATTTAGGCTCTACACCCTTTCCGATGTTTGGTGCCACCTTAGTAAGGCCAACACACAATCTCTCCACTGCAAAACACTATACACAAACTTGTGCAAAAAACACCTCATAACCTTAACAAACCATAACAGCACTAATTCCAAGGACAGAACGAGCTACAACCTTATATGTAGCGTGGAAAGGCAACTGTAATTACACCGGGCTCTAAAACACCAGTGCACAACCTAGTGAAAAAAACAACAAAAAGGGCTGCAAACTATACGCTAGCAGAATACTGCACCTTCCTTGATCACACCTGAAAAACACATGAAGGCAAAATACTGAACTGGAAAGTTACCTCAAGAAGTCAGACTCAGCATCCAGCAATACTACGCCAAGCCCCCTCCCTGCCCGTCTTCAAGTCTTTGCTTAAAGCCCACCTCTTCAATGCTGCGTTCGGCACCTAACCCTTACCGTTCAGTGAATCCAGACTGCCCAATTTGACTGCCCCTATCGGAACCGACTGTTCACATTGTCTATTAGATTGTAAGCTCTTTGAGCAGGGACTGTCTCTCTTTGTAAATTGTACAGCGCTGCGTAACCCTAGTAGCGCTCTAGAAATGTTAAGTAGTAGTACTACAAAAATTGAAACTTACATGAAAAATATCACAGATGCACATTTCCAAAAACTGACATATTCCAATTAATAAATCCTGAATAAAATAGTTTTTTCTACCTTTGTTGTCTGGTGACTTTGTTTTTCTGAACATGCTGGCTCAGTATCCGATTGTGCTGCTATCTGTCCTCTTAACTCCGTTTCCAGGGCTTCCTTTCCATTTATTGCTTTACTTTCCGCTTTCTTCTTCATTTCTTGCCACTACATCCGTAAGTAAAAGCTGGGTCCTCCGCAGACTTGACTGTCCAGTGGATCTAGCTTCTGCCTATTTTCTATATCCATGTGCACTTTTTCTCCTCTCTTCCTTTTCCCTCACCTCATCTCCTTCCTCACTCTTTCCCTCGCCTCCATCCATGTCCACATTTCTTCTCTCTCCTCCATCCACCCATGTCCAGTGACCCTCCTGTCCCCCCTGCCTTCCATCATGTCCAGAAACCTCCCTCCCCTGCCATCCACCCATGTCCAGCAACTCCTGTCCTCCCTGCCTCCCCTGCCATCCACCTATGTCCAGAAAACCCCCCTCCCCTCCATCCACCCACTGTCCAGCCGACCTCCTGTCCCCTCTGCCTCCCCTGCCAACTGCCATCCACCTATGTCCAGTAACCCCCCGTCCCCCCATGCCCTCCACCCATGTCAGCGACGTGACTCTCCTCGCTCAACTGACCAGCATTTTTTTAAAAATCTACAAGCGGCGGTGCCTCGCATCCATTGGCTGGCCTTCCCTCATGTCCCAGAAGTTACATCGAGGGCGGGACATGAGGGAAGGCCGGCCGACGGACGAAGCGATTTTCTTCTTTTACTCAGACACGATGGCACCGCCGCTTGTAGATTAAAAAAAAAATGCTGGGTCAGGTGAAGTGCCGGCGGGGTCATGTGGCAGAAGAGGGTCGTTTGGTGGGTCGGGCAGGGGGGGCTCAGACGGAAGGGGGGCTCAGGTGGCTGGAGGGAGAGGGAGCAGGGGAACGAGGAGAGTCACGTCGCTGGACATGGGTGGAGCGCAGGCGAGCAGCGGTGGTGGTCCGGAGAGGCGAGGCAGAATTGAGGCACGCCGCGTGGGCCCCCCTTAGGCGCGGGGCCCTATGCGGCCCGCCTCGGTCGCCTCTGCCTAAGACCCGGCCCTGTCCAAGGGTTTTCAGCCTGCAACTTTCTCTCCTGAACTGAACTCCTGAGACTCCTGCCCACCTGCCTAATCAATCCCTGGCTTCAGCTACCACCACCAATCATTCTCCTTCCATTAGCTTCCTCCCACCCATACCAGCTGAGAAGCATTAGACTAATCAGACCAATGATGAACTCCTGCACACAGGGTTTCCTAACTCTCTTTCCACCTAGTGGCAGCCACTCTACACAACCTGCCAACTTACACCCATGTCTTTCCCGATTGCAGCTAGGAGTTCAGTCCGGGTTCTTCATCTCACCCTCTGGCTCCTTGCCTGCAATGCCTTCTGGGACTTGTATTTCCGACTGAAACTGCCTTAACCCAACTATCCTGGATATGACTTTATCACAGGCTGCATTGCTGATCTGCAAGGCTTCTGTTTCTGTGAGTCTGACGACCTGTACACTGTGCGTTGCTGATCTGTACCAGCACAGGGCACTTTCAGGCCTGCCTTAGTAAAAGGGCACCTAACTTCCTAACAGACCTTTAAATTTAGTCCACCAGGTGGCAGCAACTTCTCAGAACCCACTAAGAACATTTCAAAGACGAAGGGTCAAAAAAGATGAATTTATTCCCTTGACAGTGAACAACGGATTTTCAAGTAAATTTCATGCAGAAAGTGATACCTAAAGCCTACTACTGTAAACTGGTTAAATGAAGATAAGAATAAGAACTTAAGAATGGGTCAGACCAATGGTCCTTCTAGCCCGGTATCCCGTTTCCAACAGTCGTCAATCCAGGTCACAAGTCCCTGGCAAGATCCAAGAGAGTAGCAACGTTCCAGGCTACCATCCCAGGGCAAGCAGTAGCTCCCCCATGTCTATCTCAATAGCAATCTATGAACTTTTCCTCCAGGAACTTTCCAAATCTTTTTTAAAGCCAGATATGCTAACCGCTGTTACTACATCTTCCGGCAGTGAGTTCTTGCACTTAACTATTCTTTGAGTGAAAAAATATTTCCTCCTATTTGTAATCCCATTGAGTGTCCTCTGGTCTTTGTACTTTTTCAAAGAGTGAAAAATTGATTCACTTTTATCCGTTCTACACTACTCAGGATTTTGCAGACCTCAATCATATCTTCCCTCATCCATCTTACTCTTACTCTTCACTACCAATTATAATGTTCTAGTACATATTGTGTTGTCATTGCAAGTAGTATACCATGCCATACTTTGTATTGTTGTTCGAATATTTTTACTGCTGTAATTGCCTACTGCTCATGTTTGAGTGGTGGGAGGCGGGACTGTTGGTTGGGAGGCGGGGATAGTGCTGGGCAGACTTATACGGTCTGTGCCAGAGCCGGTGGTGGGAGGCGGGGATAGTGCTGGGCAGACTTATATGGTCTGTGCCCTGAAGAACACAGGTACAAATTAAAGTAGGGTTTACATAAAATTAGCACATATGAGTTATCTTGTTGGGCAGACTGGATGGACCATGCAGGTCTTTTTCTGCCGTCATCTACTATGTTACTATGTACACCGCATTGCGTGAATTTCTTCAAAAAGGCGGTAAATAAATCACACCCAATTTTAGTCTGCACCAAAAACGTGAGTGCGCCTTAGTAAAAGACGGCCTTACTGCGCCTTTGTAAAAGAAGCCTTAAGTGTCAGGGACTGTGACATGCACAGTATGCTGGTCTTATTCCTGGTTCCTCTATTTCTGACCCCTATCCCAGCTAATTTTCACAGGAATAAGTTTGATCCCTCTTTCCTCCTTTTCATGTTTCTCATCTTTGTTCACCTCCTACAATGTGGTTTATTTTATACAGATTGCAAGACTCGAGGAAATGAAATCCTTGTCCAGATGTTGTAGCTTGAAGACAAAGATGTGCCTCAAGGATGAGAGCAGAGCTTCACAGACATGTCTTGGATGCTCCACAGCCAATCAGGTTTTCCGGATATGCGCAATGAATATGCATGAAATAAACTGGCATACTCTAGTGTATGCAAATTCAATATTGAGAATTGGCCCAATTTCATTTAGCCGGCAATTCTGTACCAGTGCATCTATACACGTTGGGAGGAGTAATCCATAGGGGTGCTTTTACTAAGCCGCATAGGCCCCTATGCCTTCCCAATGCGCATCAATTCACAGTTACCACCCGACTACTGCGTGGCCCGGGTGGTAATTTCATTTTTTATGCATGTCCACTACGCGAGCCAGAAAATAATGTTTCTTTTCCAACGTGCGGCAGAAACCGGGTGGTAATCGTCATTCTATGCATTTAGACCATTACCGCCCGGTTAACGAATGAGATCTTACCACTAAGTCAATGGGTGGCGGTAAGGTCTCAGACCCAAAATGGATGCGCGCCAATGTTTATTTTGCCACACGTCCATTTGCTGCCCCCCCCCCAAAAAACCTTTTTTTGCAAGTCCACTGAAAAATGGGCCTAAGCGCATCCAATACATGTGTCTACACCAGCACCTTAGTAAAAGGACCTCATCGTTACCTGATGCTAGGGTCCACCTTGGGAGTCAGCACCCAAGAAAAAGATCTAGGTGTCATTGTAGGCAGTACGCTGAAATCTGCTGCCCAGTGTGCAGCAGTGGCCTTAAAAGCAAACAGGGTCTGCCTGTTCTTCTTTTTTTGTGACCCACATTGAGCCCTAATGAGTATTAGCAACGTATAAGAATTTTATCTAATGTAATGCAATTATTAGGAAAGGGATGATAAGACCAAGAATATTATAACATCTCTATATCGCTCACCTTGAGTATTGCGTTCAATTCTGGTCGCCGTATCTCAAAAAAGGTATAGCGGAATTAGAAAAGGTTCAAAGAAGAGCGATCAAAATGATAATGGGGATGGAATTCCTCCCATATGAGAAAAGGCTAAAGAGGTTAGGGCTCGTCAACTTGGAAAAGGGATGGATGAGGGAAGATATGATTGAGGTCTGCAAATTCCTGAGTGGTGTAGAACGGATAAAAGTGAATCAATTTTTCACTCTTTGAAAAAGTACAAAGACCAGAGGACACTCAATGGGATTACAAATAGGAGGAAATATTTTTTCACTCAAAGAATAGTTAAGTGCAAGAACTCACTGCCGGAAGATGTAGTAACAGCGGTTAGCATATCTGGCTTTAAAAAAGATTTGGAAAGTTCCTGGAGGAAAAGTTGTAACATATAGATGAGTAAGAAAGTAGGAAGAATTAGAAAGCAGCTTACATAGTAATAGGTAACACAAAATTTTGTTATGTAAAGTAGGAAATTAAGTATAACATAATAGAAGGATGGATGGGTTGAATAGTCAAGAGCTTCCAAGTCACAGGGACAGTGAACCCACGCTGGTCTCTTTGGCATTTTGACCACATTAAACATCTTTTTGATATATTTTCTGTGTATTTGTAAAGTTCTTTTGCAGCTCTGGATGTTTTTTTGGTTACGTTTCTGACCTGTATACGTTCTTATATTCCGCATACATCTTCACAAGTTCAACATGGATCTCAAACAGAGTGATGTGGACTTACTTCCTGGAGCGTTAGGTTCTGAGAATTGGCCCATTAATGTCTTATGTTCATTTGTAATCAACTGAGTATGAAAAGGAATAGCAGACTATAAATCAGTGGCATACCAAGGGGGGGGGGGCGGTGGGGGCGGTCCGCACCAGGTGCACGCACGCACCAGATGCTACTCCTAAGTCTACCTCTCTGTAACCTCCATTCATGCCCTTTAGTTCTACCACTCCTATGTCTCTGGAAGAGGTTTGTTTGAATATTAATACCTTTCAAGTACTTTAATATCTGTATCATATCACCTCTCGCTCTCCTTACCTCTTACATGTACATATTCAAGTCCTCGTCCCTTCTCATGCGCCTTACGACACAAACCCTGTACCATTTTTGTTGCCTTTCTCTGAACCACCTCAAGTCTTTTTATGCCCTTGAAGAAATAACAGACTCCAAAACAGGCCACAATACTCCAAGTAGGGCCTCACCAATGACTTGTACAGGAGCATCAACACCTCGTTTCTTCTGCTGGTTATGTCTCTCTCTCTGCAGCCTAACATTCTTCGGGCAACAGCCATCGCCTTGTCCCATTGTTTTGCCACCTTGAGATCCTCAGACACTTCTTGATACTATAATTTACACACATCCTCGCTAACATCTAGGCATGGAAATTAACGCCAACTCTAAGGGCTGCTGTAAGCAATTGCACCTTGTGTTTTTAGCCATTTGCTAAGAAAAGAAAAGTGGGCAATACACAGTACTTTTATTGTCTTTGGTCTATATTGTCCTTTGCTTTTTCTTTCTTCTCTTGCCAACCTTCTTCATCTGCTCTCCCTCTCATATCTTTGGTTTCCTAAGTACATAAGTTCATAATTGCCAGACTGGGTTTACCTATCCTGGCTTAGGAGTGAGGTTCACTGCTGTAATGGTATATTTCATTTAATTTTGGTATTTATATACCACTTAGACCTAAGCAGTTTACAGTTTCATTTTACAGGTACTGGGTTTGTCCCTAGCAGGCTCACGATCTAAGTAGTACATTGTACTACTGTTGTACCTGGGGCAGCAGAGGCTTAAGTGACTTGCCCAGGGTCACAAGGAGCTGCAGAGGGAATTGAACCTGGTTCCCCACGATCTCAACCCACTGCTGACCGTCAGGCAGCAACAGGAATTGACCCAGTTCCACAAAAATAAGCCATTAGGTGAAATTGCCACCGGGACAAACCAAAGATCCATCAAGTCCAGTAACCTGTTTGCAACAATGGCCAATACAGGTCAGAAGTATCTGTCAAGATCCCACCTTAATAATGGTTTTATGGGCTTTTCTTTTAAGAACATGTCCAAACGTTTTTTAAAACCCTGCTTCGCTAACCACTTTTACCACATTCTCTGGCAACAAATTCCAGAGTTTAATTACACATTGAGGAAAAGCATATTTTCTCTGATTTCTTTTAAATTTACTACTCAGTAGCTCCACTGCGTGCCCTCTTGTCCTTGCATTTTTCTAAAGAGTAAACAAGTGATTCACATCTATCTGTCCAACTCCACTCAGTATTTTGTTGACCTCTATCATATCTCCCCTCATATCTCCAAGCTGAAGAGCCCTTGCGAACACAAGAACTGAGCTGTTTTTAAGATTTGGTGATATGCCATTAGAGAGCTGTTGCTAAAAACAGGAAATATTTATTCACTCCACGAACAGTTAAGCTCTGAAACTTGTTGCCAGAGGATGTGGTATCAGTGGTTAGTGTATCAGGATTTAAAAAAGGCTTGGGCAAGTTCCTGGAGGAAAAAGTCCATGGTCTGCTATTGAGATAGACATGGGGGAAGCCACTGCTTGCCCTAGGACAGTGATGGGCAACCTTTTGAGCTTGGTGTGTCAAAATTCGCCAAAAAACCAAGCATAACTCGGTGGTGTGTCACTTCGAGAAAAATCACTGCTACTAGGACCGCCCCCAGGCCCCCCCTACCCGAGATCGCTGCCCACCCGAGGTCGCCGGGCCCCCCCTCCACCCGCTACCGGGCCCGGAACTAACCTTAAAGCCTCCTTTCACGTCGCAGCAAGCAGCAGCAGGGCAGACCTCTCCTCCTTCCTTCTGTGCTCTGCCCTCACGGACGTTACGTCAGGCGAGGGCGGGACATGGAAGGAAGGAGTGGCCTGCCCTGCTGCTGTTTGCTGAGACGTGAAAGGATGCTTTAAGGTTAGTTTCCGGGAGCGAGGAGGGAGGGCGGACCACATTGCGGCGGCGCCACGTGTCATCAAAAATGGCTACGCATGTCAGTGCTGACACGCGTGTCATAGGTTCGCCATCAGGGCCCTAGGATTTGTAGCATGAATTCACTCCAGATGGTGTACAGTAAGAATAAATCAAACATGAGCAATAGACAATTACAGCATGGCATGGTATACTACTTGCAATGACAACACAATACGTAATAAACCTTTTAATTGACAGCGTAGGGTATAAGCAAAGATGGAACATATAGATAGGTAAGAGAGTAAGAGGAGTTGGAAAATAAGGTGACTAATTTAAAGGAAGTTGTACATGAGGTCAGAGAGGTGATTAAATATTATCTCAACTAGGGTAGGAGTGGATAAACATGTCCTGCTGCAGTATATGCAGCCCGTGTCACTCCTTGTGTATATGAGTGAGACTAAGTTAGTTACTTCTTCCATTAAAGGCCTGGTTGAACAGCCAAGCTTTCACCTGCTTCCTGAAGTAGAGATTGAGGGGCATTTTCAAAAGGGTTGTCCAAGTTTTGATTTGGATGTCCTTGCAAAACGTCCAAATTCAGGGGTGGGGAAAACCGTATTTTCGAAAGAAGATGGACGTCTATCTTTTGTTTTGAAAATACCGTCAGGTACGACCAAATACTTAAATTTGAATGTCCCTAGGATTTGGACGTCCTTAGACATGAACGTTTCTGACTTTCAGCAATTTTCGAAACCAAAGACGTCCCATGTCAGAAATATCCTAATGCAAGCCATTTGGTCATGGGAGGAGCCAGCATTTGTCACTACACATCATTTGCACTGGTCCCCCTGACATGCCAGGACACCAATCGGGCACCCTAGGGGGCACTGCAGTGGACTTCATAAAATGCTCCCAGGAACATAGCTCCCTTACCTTGTGTGCTGAACCCCCCAACCCCCCCCCCCCCCCAAAACCCACTATCCCGAACTGTACATCACTACCATAGCCCTTACGGGTGAAGAAGAGCGCCTATATATGGGTACAGTGGGTTTGTGGTGAGTTTTGGAGGGCTCGCTGTTTCCTCCACAAATGTAACAGGTAGGGGGGGTATGGGCCTGGGTCCGCCTGTGTGAAGTGCACTGCAGTACCCACTAAAACTGCTCCTGGGACCTTCATGTGCTGTCACGGACCTGAGAATGACATCTGAGGCTCGCATACAGGCTGGCACAAAATCTTTTGAAAGATGTTTTTTGAGGGTGGGAGGGGGTTAGTGACCACTGGGGGAGTAACGGGAGGTCATCCCCGATTCGCTCCGGTGGTCATCTGGTCATTTTGGGCACCTTTTTGTGCCTTAGTCATAAGAAAAACACAACCAGGTGAAAACGCCCAAGTGTTCATCAAGGACATCCTTGGTTTTTTCGATTATGGGTCAAGGACGTCCAAGTGTTAGGCACGCCCAAGTCCCACCTTTGCTACGCCTCCGACACGCCCCCTTGAAATTTGGACGTCCCTGCGACGGACTGCAGTTGGAGACGTCCAAAATCGGCTTTCGATTACACCGATTTGAACGTTTTTGTGAAAAGGATGTCCATCTTCCGATTTATGTCGAAAGATGGACATCCTTCTCTTTCGAAAATAAGCCCAATAGTCTACTCCGGAGAAGGCTCGCTTTTGGAGAGGGTGTGCTTAGGGATACCCCTTGGAAGGAACTTAGTGTCCTTGGAGGTGTAGCCTAGTGGTTAGGGTGGTGGACTTTGGTCCTGGGGAACTGAGGAACTGAGTTTGATTCCCACTTCAGGCACAGGCAGCTCCTTGTGACTCTGGGCAAGTCACTTAACCCTCCATTGCCCCATGTAAGCCACATTGAGCCTGCCAGGAGTGGGAAAGCGCGGGGTACAAATGTAACAAAAAAACAAAAAAAAAAAACCCTCAAAAAAACTATTTACCCAGATTATTCTGGGAGGGGTGCTGCTGAGGTGATCATGATAGCTGGGGTCCCAAGGGGTCTGAAAGTTCATCGGGAAGGCCAGAGGCGCATCCTGTTCTCCAGTATGACCACTGAGAAGGCGAAGCTCTCCACACTGAAGTGACGCCCTATCCAGAAGTCTCCAGTCAGCTTGAAAATACGATTAGGAAAACATGAAAGCATAATAAATTAACTGCAGACTCTGATGATGAGTTAAGTTGCTCCTTCCCTCAAACGGAAACCAACATTTTGCATAAGCAGAGAACGGGGACGCTGGTAGGAAACATTTGGTTATTTCCTCCAGAACCATGGACTGTGTTTGCTGGCTGTTACTCATTGCCTCTCTGTTCACTGTAGGTGAGTTTTTATTAAATCCATTTCTAACAGCCAAGATTTCACTTTGCATAGCTATGACTGTTTATTCTGTGGTGTTCAGTAATGCTGCCTGTCCTGTATTAGCCTTACTGCAGAGTTCTCTTCTAACAAACTTGGTTTAGAGTTTGTTTAGATACAGCATAAAGCAGAGACAGCCGGGGGATAATGACGTCACTGGAAGCACTCTGGTTATTAATTATACTGTTAACACGACACGGCTGTGTTTCGGCATGTGCCTGTGTCTGAGGTCACATACCTTAGCCTCTCATATAATCCAACTGATATTGGAACAGAAAGTTTTCACAAGCTCAGACATTCATGGTTGCTGCAAGGATAAATGAAACGTCTGAACGGAGTCGCAGTATTTTGTTTGGGTCCACTGATTGCATGAGAGGCTACAGTTTTAGCTACATTGACAGGCTAAAACCGAGCATGTACATTCCCTGAGGGGAAGTAGGGCAGCCAATGTGTAGAGGACAGCGCTGGAGAAAGGCTTCAGCTGATGGGGGGGGGGGGGGGGGGGTGTTGGAGACCCTCCTCCAGCCGAGGTATGTGGGGTTGTGTTGGGGAGGAGGGCCAAACTGTGCCCCCCTCCCATACTTTGGGTTCCAGACCCCCCAAATGTTGAGGTCTGGCTATGCCCTAGCCCTGCACAAATGATTTAACTAGCCAGCAGCCTCTCCTGCCTGGTTAAATCGCTTTGAGCTAGATGGACCATTGGTCTGACCAAGTATGGCTACTCTTCTGTTCTTATTTAGAACTTAAGAGTTTGTTTTGTGACTTTGTGTGTGTGTGCTTTCAGCTGCTTTAGGACAGATGGTTAGGGTGTATGGAGATGGTCTAGGGGGATGGTTAGAAGAGAAAGGATAGTTTGGTTGAGTGGTTTGGGTGGGAGGTGCATAATGAGGATGGGGTGGGGGTAGAAATTTGGAGACGACACTGGATAGCAGTTACACACTTCCGCTCTGTGTTCAGAATAGATTTCCAATCAAATTTTGGTTTGCTGATTATATGAGCCCCCCAGCTCATTATTTTACATAGACTGATTCCTATTGACCCCTGATGTAGGTGTTTGATGCTGAAACATGGCCCGTGTCGGGTCTAGGACTCTTGACTTTGCCACATTTAAAAGGCCCTTGCAGTTTTTTTAGGCTGATTTTAATTCCAGAGTTCAATTACACGTTGAGTGAAGAAATATGTTCTCCAATTCATTTTAAAATGTACTACTTTGTAGCTTCATAGTATTTTTGGAAAGAGTAAACAAGTGATTCACGTCTACCCATTCCACTCCACTCATTATTTTACAGACCTCTATCATATCTCCCCTCAGCTGTCTTTTCTCCAAGCTGGAGAGCCCTAGCCGCTTTAGCCTTTCCTCATAGGGACGTCATCTCATTTTCTACTACTACTTATAATAACACTACTAAACATATGCAGTACTGTACATGAAAAGACAGTCCCTGCTTGAGAGAGCTTACAATCTAATTAGGCCAGACAAACAGGACAAATAAGGGATAAGGGAATTACTAAGGTGGGAATGATAAAACATGAATACTGAGCAAGTGAATAAGGGTTATGAGTTAAAAGCAGCATCAAAAAGGTGGGCTTTTAGCCTAGATTTGAAGAAGGCCAGAGATGGAGCTTGATGTACCAGCTTAGAAAGTTTTTTCCAGGCTTAAGGTGCAGCAAAATAAAGGAACGGAGTCTGGAGTTAGCGATGGAGAAGAAGGGTGCAGATAAGAGAGATTTACCCAGTGAATGGAGTTCCTGGGGAGGAATGTAGGGAGAGATGAGAGTGGAGAGGTACTGAGGAGCTGCAGAGTGAATGCACTTATAGGTCAATAAGAGGAGTTTGAACTGTATGTGGAAACGGATAGGAAGCCAGTGAAGTGACTTGAGGAGAGGGCTAATATTAGCATAGCAACACTGGTGGAGCAGAATTCTGAACGGATTGAAGGGGTGAGAGATAGCTAAGTGGGAGACCTGTGAGAAGCAAGTTGCAATAGTCTAAGTGAGAGGTGATAATTGAGAATGGTTCTGGTAATGTGCTCAGAAAAGAAAGGAAATAAGGATGAATTTTGGTAATATTATAGAGAAAGAAATGGCAGGTTTTAGCAGTCTGTTGAATATATGCAGAGAAGGAGAGACAGAGGAGTTGAAGAAGACCCCAAGGTTACGAGCTGATGAGAGAGGGAGGATGAGAGTGTTATCCACAGAGATAGAGAATGGAGGAAGAGAAGAGGCTGGTTTAGGGGAAAAGATAAGAAGCTCAGTCTTGGTCATGCTTAGTTTCAGATGGCAGTGAGAGATCCAGGCAGCATATCAGACAGACAGGCAGGCTGATACTTTGGCCTGGATTCCTGCTGAAATTTCTGGTGTGGCGAGGTAGATATGGGAGTCATCAATATAAAGGTGATACTGAAAACCATGGGATGAGATCAGAATACCAAGGGAATAAGTATAGATGAAGAAAGAAGAGGTCCCAGGACAGACCCCTGAGGTACACAAACTGATAGTGGGATAAGTACATAAGCACTGCCATGCTGGGAAAAGACCAAAGGTCCATTAAACCCAGCACTCTATCTCCGACAGCGGCCAATCCAGGCCCCAAGAACCTGGCAAAAACCCAAAGTTTTCAGCACACGCCTGCTGCAAATCGCCAAGGTGGAGCGAAGCATTTGCCCACCAGCTGAGATATTTTTTTTGGGGGGTGGAGGGGAAGAACACTTGGTGCCCATCCTCTTCTTGCCTAGGCCCACCCAAAATCTGCTGTCTGGCTACGCCCCTAAACTTGCAGTTTCCTTTGTTAATGATTTTAAAAAGCTATAATATGGTAGTTTCTGTTAGGACGGGCCTACAGAAGTATAGTTATACTTCCATCATTAAAGAGTTCCTTTGTACCAGGGCATAAGTTATTTTCACAATTATGTTAAATGAAAAAAAGTAATATATTTACATATTTCTCACAGTGCCACTAGGCAGTTTACAAAGTAAAAGTACAGGAAACATGCATATCCATGTATGAACATATGTATATAAATGTCAATATTTTGACCAAGGCCAGTTTTAGGCAGGGGTGACAGGGTCGGCTGCACAGGGTCTCATGCTTCCAGGGGCCCTACAGCCCCATCACGTCCCACCACTGTCACTCGGAACCAGGCAGGGACCCCCTTGTGCAACGTTCCTTCAGCTCTACGTTGCTTTGTGCAGCAGTTACATAGAGGGGAATAATCGAACGGCGCCGGCAAAATAGATTGCCGGTGATCTATTTTGGCGGCGCCGCAAACAGCTGGCCGGAACCGTATCATCGAAAAAGATGGCCGGCCATCTTTTTTTCGATAATACGGTTTAGCCCGGCCAAATGCCGTGGAGTTCGTCGGGTTTGAGATGGCCGGGTTTTTTTTTCAGCGATAATGGAAAGTTATGTCGGCCATCTCAAACCCCGGCCAAATTCAAGGCATTTGGCCCTGGGAGGAGCCAGCATTTTTAGTGCACTGGCCCCCCTGACATGCCAGGACACCAACCAGCCACCCTAGGGGTCACTGCGGTGGACTTCAGAAAAGCTCCCACCACGTGCATAGCCTCCCTTACTTTGGGAGCTGAGCCCCCCAAACCCACTACCCACAAATGTACTGCACCCACTAAAATTGCTCCAGGGACCTGCATACAGCCTCTAGGACTTATTGCTGCTGTATAACTTTGGCACACCAGTTCACACCTGAAGACTAATCTCTCTGAAAAAGTCCTTTCTTGAAATAAGCACGTTTACTCACAGTTAACTGCAGATCAGAGGTTGTGCCCCACTGGCAAAGAGTCCCCTGTTATTAAGATTAGCAGTAGGTCAGAGCTGGCACAATGGTGTACAATGCCCTCTTTCAGCACCATTCAAGGTAAGAACTACGTTCTCTAACGTGGGTAACACAGGAAAGGGAACTAAAACTGGCTTGCAAAAATGGCCACTACCGCATGGACTACAACAGGAAACAAAACAGGGCACACTCTGACCCAGTTAGCAGGGGGGGGGGGGGGGGAAAGCACCAGGGGAGTAGAGCCCAGTACCCTACACCCACCACAATGCATTGCTAATGTGACTCTGCAGGGCACCTAACAGAAAAGGTGTCACACTCACCCAAGAGCCACATCGCAACCAGGGAAAGGCTGTCGGAGGATACAACACATTCTGCTGTCATGGAGGTGGGTACGGCATTTGAGGCTGGCATACAGGCTGGCAAAAAAGGTTTTTAGTTTTATTTTTTTAGTTTGGAAGGGGATTGGTGACCAATGGGGGAGTATGGGGAGGTCATCCCCCATTCCCTCCAGTGGTCATCTGGTCAGTTGGGGCACCTTTTTGAGGCTTGGTCGTGAAAATAAAAGGACCAAGTAAAGCCTGTGAAATACTATTTAACGCCGCTTTTTTTTTCCATTATCGGCAAAAGCCGGCCATCTGGTAGCCACGCCCATGCCCGCCTTCGCTTGCCTACCGATACGCCCCCTTGAACTTTTGCCAGCGAAGCAACGGGAAAGCGGCAATGCAGTCAAAAATGCCACTTTCAATTATACCGATTTCGCGGCTTTTAAAAAATCGCCGGCCATCTCCCGATTTCTGTCAGAAGATGGCCGGCGATCACTTTCGATTATAAGCTGGATAGTAACATAGTAGATGACCGCAGAGAAAGACATGCACGGTCCATCCAGTCTGTCCAACAAGATAAACTCATATGTGCTACTTTATGTGTATACCTGACCTTGATTTGTATCTGCCATTTCACAGGATTCCTTTATGTTTATCCAACACATTTATGAGTTCTGTTACCATTTTCATCTCCACCACCTCCCGCGGGAGGGCATTCCAAGTATCCACCACTCTCTCCGTGAAAAAATACTTCCTGACATTTTTCTTGAGTCTGCCCCCCTTCAATCTCATTTCATGTCCTCTAGTCCTACCACCTTCCCATCTCCGGAAAAGGTTCGTTTGCGGATTAATTGGTTGAATCAGTTGATGCATGGCATGCACTGGACAAAGTCGGCAAACAACCTCCTCCTCCGAGTCCCAGCCAATTAGGAGAACCCTTTTGGGCACCAAACAGCTCCCTGACCAATCATTGCTGAGTTGAGAGCAAGGGTGTAACTACCAGGGGGCCTTGGGGGCCCAGGTCCCTCCAAGTCTGGTAGCCAGTCAGGTGCCTGGTTTCTTGCCATGTTTGCCACTGCTGACGGTGCTGAGTGCATTGGGGGCGGCAGCTGTTTTGTTGTGCCTGTCCCTGTCTGCCCCCCCCCTCCCGCACTGCCCGAGGTCAGCTTGGTGGCTCCCAGACGCAGACAGCAGGCAAGTACCCAGACCTCAATTTTTGGGGGGCCTGAGCCAAAAGGAGGGAACATTTTTAGTACATAAGTACATAAGTAGTGCCATACTGGGAAAGACCAAAGGTCCATCTAGCCCAGCATCCTGTCACCGACAGTGGCCAATCCAGGTCAAGGGCACCTGGCATGCTCCCCAAACGTAAAAACATTCCAGACAAGTTATACCTAAAAATGCGGAATTTTTCCAAGTCCATTTAATAGCGGTCTATGGACTTGTCCTTTAGGAATCTATCTAACCCCTTTTTAAACTCCGTCAAGCTAACCGCCCGTACCACGTTCTCCGGCAACGAATTCCAGAGTCTAATTACACGTTGGGTGAAGAAAAATTTTCTCCGATTCGTTTTAAATTTACCACACTGTAGCTTCAACTCATGCCCTCTAGTCCTAGTATTTTTGGATAGCGTGAACAGTCGCTTCACATCCACCCGATCCATTCCACTCATTATTTTATACACTTCTATCATATCTCCCCTCAGCCGTCTCTTCTCCAAGCTGAAAAGCCCTAGCCTTCTCAGCCTCTCTTCGTAGGAAAGTCGTCCCATCCCCACTATCATTTTCGTCGCCCTTCGCTGTACCTTTTCTAATTCTACTATATCTTTTTTGAGATACGGAGACCAGTACTGAACACAATACTCCAGGTGCGGTCGCACCATGGAGCGATACAACGGCATTATAACATCCGCACACCTGGACTCCATACCCTTCCTAATAACACCCAACATTCTATTCGCTTTCCTAGCCGCAGCAGCACACTGAGCAGAAGGTTTCAGCGTATCATCGACGACGACACCCAGATCCCTTTCTTGATCCGTAACTCCTAACGCGGAACCTTGCAAGACGTAGCTATAATTCGGGTTCCTCTTACCCACATGCATCACTTTGCACTTGTCAACATTGAACTTCATCTGCCACTTGCACGCCCATTCTCCCAGTCTCGCAAGGTCCTCCTGTAATCGTTCACATTCCTCCTGCGACTTGACGACCCTGAATAATTTTGTGTCATCGGCGAATTTAATTACCTCACTAGTTATTCCCATCTCTAGGTCATTTATAAATACATTAAAAAGCAACGGACCCAGCACAGACCCCTGCGGGACCCCACTAACTACCCTCCTCCACTGAGAATACTGGCCACGCAATCCTACTCTCTGCTTCCTATCTTTCAACCAGTTCTTAATCCATAATCCATAATCACTGTCTCCCTGCTGTTCTTTGCCCCCGCCGTGACCCCACATACCTGGGCTGGTGGGGGTCCTCTCCACTCAGGTTAAAAAAAATGTATGATCCATGCTGAGCTTTTGGGAGGGGGGGGCAGGAGATTGAGAAAGTCAGGGGTTGATGCTGGGCTGTGGGGTTTAGAGCTACATTGATGGATACTGTGTTGTGTTATGAGGGGCACAGGATGGCAAGTTTTGGGTGGTATTTTGTGGGTTCCTTCACCACTAAGCCTTCGCGGTGGGAATGTGCATGCAAAGCACGGAACGTGGCATGGATGGCACACGGTCAATAGCCACGTGCACTTTATCTTTACTCCTGGTGGAATTCTACGCTACCGCGCAATGTAGAATTTGCGCAGGATTCCCCACCCGCAGAATCCTGTGCAGTCTGCTTTTGCAGTGCAGAGAGGAACTTTCCGGCTGCCTCCCTCCCAGCACACTTACCACTCCAGCTCGGGGAAAAGGAAGAAGGGTGCTGCACTGCTGGAGGCTGGGCTGTTTCCTCTTCTGCTGCCTCGGTCATCGGAGGTCCACACGGCTCCAAGAACAATCGGGCCGGGGACAGCAGAGGAGCAGGAAGCCGCCTGATTCATTAGAGTCTCAAGAGAACCTTCTATAATTGATGAATATCTCTCCACTGCTTTATTGGTGAGTTTGGTGAATAAGGAGTGGCCTAGTGGTTAGGGTGGTGGGCTTTGGTCCTGGGGAACTGAGGAAGTGAGTTCGATTCCCGGCACAGGCAGCTCCTTGTGACTCTGGGCAAGTCACTTAACCCTCCATTGCCCCATGTAAGCCGCATTGAGCCTGCCATGAGTGGGAAAGCGCGGGGTACAAATGTAACAAAAATAAAATAGATACTACTGGAGATTCTACATGGAATGTTGCTACTGTTGGAGATTCTACATGGAATGTTGCTACTATCGGAGATTCTACATGGAATGTTGCTACTATTGGAGATTCTACATGGAATGTTGCTATTCCACTAGCAACATTCCATGTAGAAGGCTGCGCAGGCTTCTGTTTCTGTGAGTCTGATGTCCTGCACGAAGCAGAAGCCTGCGCGGCCACATTGGTGATCTGCAAGGGCCGACGTCTACATGGAATGTTGCTAGTGGAATAGCAACATTCCATGTAGAATCTCAAATAGTAGCAACAGTGGAAGTCACTTAACCCTCCATTGTCCTATGTAAGCCGCATTGAGCCTGCCATGAGTGGGAAAGCGCAGGGTACAAATGTAACAAAAATAAAAAATAAAATAAATAATGTGGAAAGAGATAGACTGTTGAAAATATATTTCTGTTATATTGATTGTTTCTTTAGTGGATCTATATGTGTCCTGATATTTCCAAGGAGACCCAGAAGAGCAGAAAGTTATTTTTGCTTCTGCAGCTTGAAGTGCTCTAACTGAGAGCAAATGTTTATTTAAAATCCCCCTGTAAATGTTTTGTGATTTTGTCTTTAGTGAAATATGTCTTTTTGGGAACCTACACACTTGACCATCTTATTTTGGCTTCTAGGGGATCTCTAGTGTTGCCTGTCTGAATTGGTGGGTTACAGTAATAGGGGAAATTGAAAATACTCTGTCCACATACCTGGATTTTTTGCTTAGTTAATTAATATTTTTTTTCCTTTATTCTCCTCTATGTTTTGAGAATTGGAACCCCTAATGGGCTTGAACTCAATAATTTCTGGTTAATTTCATTGCTTAAGACTAGGTTTTCAATGATAGCATTGTGCTTATTTGAATCACTTTTTCTGCTTGCCTTGTCTTTATTTAGAATTTCAAAAACAAAAAATAATCATTTTTATCCATCTTGTCAATGGGGGGGGGGGGGGGGAGTGCAGGGCTAGGCAGGAAGCCCCATCGAACTGGTCTACACAGGGCCCCCACAATTGCTAAGACTGGCCCTGATTTTGGCTACACATTATTCTATGTTTGGCATTCACATGGGCACAGTTTGGGTGGAACCTTGCTGGAGTTTGGGTGGAGCCTGGGCAGAGTTTGGAATTTATATGGGCGGGGTTTGGGTGGAGCATGGGTGGAGTTTTGAATTCACATGGGCAGAGTTTGGGTGGAGCCTGGGCAGAGTTGGAATTCATATGGGCGGAGTTTGGGTGGAGCATGGGTGGAGTTTTGAATTCACATGGGCAGAGTTTGGGTGGAACCTTGCTGGAGTTTGGGTGGAGCCTCGGCAGAGTTTGGATGGAATTCACATGGGTGGAGTTTGGGTGGAGCCTGGGCGGAGTTTTGAATTCACATGGGCAGAATGCACATGGGCGGAAATAAATTTACACACATAGATTATGGAATACTGTAATCTGCATGTCTTCATGATCAGTTGTATGGGCATGTGAGTGGTGACACCTACAATATACCCACATATATTACTGGTTATGCTGACACTCTAGAAAGGAAAGCAGGCACCTACATTCTTTTATAAGACACGATCCAAACAGCCTATCCTTCTTGGCACCCAAGGGTAAGCACCCTTCATAGACCTGCCCTCTGTGTAACTTTTGTCACCTCACCTCAGGTCAGTCAAACAGGCTGATCCAGTCCTGCTTTTTTCCCCACTGTGTGGATGGAATTGTAGCTCTTGATGATTTTCTAAAAAGATCCAAACCATGTATCTATACAAGAACTGGGACAAAACCAGGACAGGATCAACCTATGCAGCTGACTCAGGGATGATGTGGCAATCCCAGTGTGCCCACTGTTATTTCTGGTGTCTGACTCAATCTGTCTACTTGCCAAATAAATGGACAGTCCAGACAATGCTCATGTGAGGATGTTATAATGTCGTTGTATCGCTCCATGGTGCGACCGCACCTTGAGTATTGTGTTCAATTCTGGTCGCCGCATCTCAAGAAAGATATAGTGGAACTGGAAAAGGTGCAGCGAAGGGCGACTAAAATGATAGCGGGGATGGGACGACTTCCCTATGAAGAAAGACTAAGGAGGCTAGGGCTATACAGCTTGGAGAAGAGACGGCTGAGGGGAGACATGATAGAGGTATATAAAATAATGAGTGGAGTGGAACAGGTGGAAGTGAAGCGTCTGTTCATGCTTTCCAAAAATACTAGGACTAGGGGGCATGCGATGAAACTACAGTGTAGTAAATTTAAAACAAATCGGAGAAAAGTTTTCTTCACCCAACGCGTAATTAAACACTGGAATTCGTTGCTGGAGAACGTGGTGAAGGTGGTTAGCTTGGAAGAGTTTAAAAAGGGTGTAGACGGTTTCCTAAAGGACAAGTCCATAGACCGCTACTAAAGGGACTTGGGAAAAATCCACAATTTGGGGAATAACATGTATAGAATGTTTGTACGTTTGGGAAGCTTGCCAGGTGCCCTTGGCCTGGATTGGCCGCTGTCGTGGACAGGATGCTGGGCTCGATGGACCCTTGGTCTTTTCCCAGTGTGGCATTACTTATTTACTTATGTGAGTTTGAATTGACACCAGACCCCTCCTTCCTGTAAGCACTCACTTCAGAGAAGCCCGGAGCTGTAGGTAGGGTTGCCAACTGGATCCAGATTCACTCAACAAGGCTGATCCAGTCTTGGGTTTACCCCAATAGTTCCCAAACCTTGTTCTGGATGCACCCTAGCCACTGAGGTTTTCAGGATATCCACAATAAATCTTCATGAGAGAGATCTGCATGCAGTGGAGGCAGTGCGTGCAAATCTCTCTCATCAATATTCATTGTGGATGTCCTGAAAACCTGTCTAGCTGGGGTGCCTCCAGGACCAGGTTTGGGAACCACTGGTTTACCCCATTGCTTGCAGGGACTTGTAGTTCTGATTTCCCCATTGCATTCCCTAAGCAAGACTACAAGTCCCTGCATGCAATGGTGTAAAACCTGGACTGAATCAAACCTTGTGGCAAATCTGCATCCAGTTAGTCCAAGAGGCTAAACAGCTATGCAGTGTGGTCACTGAATACCAAATTGCAAAAAAGACAGAGATGCTTTACTGTCTTGTACTGAAAGGCAATGGGAATGTCATACCTCTCTTAAACAGTCCTAAAAGGTCTGTATATTAAGAACCCTTCTAAATGTTTGTTTTCCCTTGCTAATAACCTGACTGCTTTGTTCCAGTCTTCCTTCAAATGCCCGAACCTGAGATTCTAGCATGATTTTTTCATGAAATGGTTGAGGTGCTTCAACATTCATTTACTGGTACAAAACCCCCTAGTCTAGTGGATAAGGAGGTGACTGTGAGACATTTCTCTTCTTCAGCAGTTCAGTCTGATGTTAGTCAAATTTTCATGCTATATCTTTCTAAGATTCTGGTTGATATCCTTCAAGTACTTCCCTACTTGATCCTATTCAGTCAACCTTCATTTAAAAAAAAATCCAGAAACAGGTCCCTTTCAGTCTGTTCTTCACCTTGGTAATCACAACCTCTGAAAATGGCATTTTCCCTTTTTGTTGGATAATGGATGCTTCGGTGCATCCACTATTAAACCTAATATTGACCCTCAGTCTATTGTGCACTACCATCCCATCACCAATACACTTTATCTTCCTAGATGCTGGAGAGGGTTGTTCTGTCATATGAATGCCCTTCACTTTCACAGTTCAGCTTCCGCACACTTTGAAGCAGTAAACCTTGTTAAAATACTTTATACAGTGATGATTTGGGGAAATTTGTACAGGTAATTGTTATTTCACGATCTCTCTGCTGCCTTGACATGTGTCGGGGAGCATGCTGCATGTCAGCATGATACCAATGAACCCCATAATAAGCACGCATTACAACATTCAAATAACACAGATATAATACAATGTCAGCATAAGATTAATGAGTCACAAATAAGCACGCATTAGAACATGCAATAACAGATATACAATGTCAGCATAAAACCAATGAACCACCTAATAAGCACACATTAGAAGATTCAAACAACACAGATGTAATACGTCAGCATGATATCAATGAAACACCTAATAAGCATGCATTAGAACATTCAAATAACACAGATACATAGTAACATAGTAGATGACGGCAGAAAAAGACCTGCACGGTCCATCCAGTCTGCCCAACAAGATAACTCATATTTGCTGCTTTTTGTGTATACCCTACTTTGATTTGTACCTGTGCTCTTCAGGGCACAGACCGTATAAGTCTGCCCAGCACTATCCTCACCTCCCAACCACCAGCCCCTCCTCCCAACCACCGGCTCTGGCACAGACATTATAAGTCTGCCCAGCACTATCCCCGCCTCCCAACCACCAGCCCTGCCTCCCGATCTTGACTAAGCTCCTGAGGATCATTTCCTTCGGCACAGGATTCCTTTATGCTTATCCCACGCATGTTTGAATTCCGTTACTGTTTTCATTTTCACCACCTCCCGTGGGAGGGCATTCCAAGCATCCACTACTCTCTCCGTGAAAAAATACTTCCTGACATTTTTCTTGAGTCTGCCCCCCTTCAATCTCATTTCATGTCCTCTCGTTCTACAACCTTCCCATCTCCGGAAAAGGTTCGTTTGCGGATTAATACCTTTCAAATATTTGAACGTCTGTATCATATCACCCCTGTTTCTCCTTTCCTCCAGCGTATACATGTTTAGTTCAGCAAGTCTGTCCTCATACGTCTTGTAACGCAGGTCCCATACCATTCTCGTAGCTTTTCTTTGCACCGCTTCAATTCTTTTTACATCCTTAACAAGATACGGCCTCCAAAACTGAACACAATACTCCAGGTGGGGCCTCACCAACGACTTATATAGGGGCATCAATACCCCCTTTCTTCTGCTGGTCACACCTCTCTCTATACAGCCTAACAACCTTCTAGCTACGGCCACCGCCTTGTCACACTGTTTCGTCGCCTTCAAATCCTCAGATACTATCACCCCCAAGATCCCTCTCTCTGCCCGTACCTATCAGACTCTCCCCGCCTAACACATACGTCTCCCGTGGATTTCTATTCCCTAAGTGCATCACTTTGCATTTCTTGGCATTGAATTTTAATAGCCAAACCTTAGACCATTCTTCTAGCTTCCTCAGATCCTTTTTCATGTTTTCCACTCTCTCCCGGGTGTCCACTCTGTTACAGATCTTAGTATCATCCGCAAATAGGCAAACTTTACTTACTAACTCTTTGGCAATGTCACTCACAAATATATTGAACAGAATCGGCCCCAGCACCGATCCCTGAGGTACTCCACTACTCACCTTTCCTTCCTCCAAGCGAATTTCATTCACCACCACCCTCTGGCGTCTGTCCGTCAACCAGTTCCTAATCCAGTTCACCACTTCAGGTCCTATCTTCAGCCCCTCCAGTTTATTTAAGAGCCTCCTGTGGGGAACCGTGTCAAAAGCTTTGCTGAAATCTAAGTAGATTACGTCCATAGCTCGTCCCTGATTCAATTCTCCTGTCTCCCAATCAAAGAACTCAATGAGATTCGTTTGGCACGATTTCCCTTTCATAAAACCATGTTGTCTCGGATCTTGCAACTTATTGGCTTCCAGGAAATTCACTATCCTTTCCTTCAGCATCGCTTCCATTACTTTTCCAATAACTGAAGTGAGGCTTACCGGCCTGTAGTTTCCAGCTTCTTCCCTATCACCACTTTTGTGAAGAGGGACCACCTCCGCCGTTCTCCAATCCCTCGGAATCTTTCCCGTCTGCAAGGATATATTAAACAAATCTTTAAGAGGACCCGCCAAAACCTCTCTGAGCTCCCTCAATATCCTGGGGTGGATCCCGTCCGGTCCTATGGCTTTGTCCACCTTTAGCTTTTCAAGTTGTTGATACACACTTTCTTCCGTGAACGGTGCTCTATCCACTTCATTCTCAATTGTATTATTTCCAGTCCATCGCGGTCCTTCTCCAGGATTTTCCTCTGTGAAAACAGAACAAAAGTATCTATTTAGCAAATTTGCTTTTTCTTCATCATTTTCCACATAGCGGTTCGCAGTATCTTTTAGTCTCACAATTCCCTTTTTAGTCATTCTCCTTTCACTAATATACCTGAAGAAATTTTTGTCACCCCTCCTTACATTTCTAGCCATTTGTTCTTCCGCTTGCGCTTTTGCCAGTCGTATCTCTCTCTTGACTTCTTTTATTTTCATCCGGTATTCCTCCATGTGTTCCTTTTCTTGAGTTTTTCTGTATTTCTGGAACGCCAACTCTTTAGCCTTTATTTTCTCAACCACTTGCTTGGAGAACCATATCGGTTTCCTTTTTCTCTTGCTTTTATTTACTTTCCTTACATAAAGGTTCGTGGCCCTATTTATAGCTTCTTTCAGCCTGGACCACTGTCCTTCCACTTCTCGTATTTCCTCCCAGCCCATCATCTCCTTCCTCAGGTATTCCCCCATTTTATTAAAGTCAGCACGCTTGAAATCCAGGACTTTGAGTTTTGAGTGTCCGCTCTCCACTTTAGCTGTTATATCAAACCAAACCGTTTGATGGACACTGCTACCCAGGTGGGCACCCACTCGGATATTTGACACGCTATCCCCATTTGTGAGCACCAGATCCAATGTCGCTCCCTCCCTCGTGGGTTCCATCACCAATTGTCTGAGCAAAACACTTTGGAAAGCATCCACGATCCCTCTACTTCTTTCCGATTCCGCAGACGGAACCTTCCAATCTACATCCGGCAGATTGAAATCTCCCAGCAACAGCACCTCTCTCTTGCTTCCCAACTTTTGAATATCTGCGATCAGGTCTTTATCTAATTCCTCTAATTGTGTCGGAGGTCTGTAGACAACACCTATGTAGACAGAGGTTCTATCATCTCTTTTTAAGGTGATCCATATCGCTTCTTCCTTTCCCCAGGTCCCTGTCATTTCAGTCGCAGTGATATCATTCCTCACATACAGAGCTACTCCGCCACCTTTACGACCCTCTCTATCCTTCCTAAATAGATTATAGCCTGGTATGTTTGCATCCCATTCAGGGGAACCATTTAGCCACGTCTCTGTGATTGCAACAACATCCAAGTCTGCCTCCAACATCAGGGCCTGAAGGTCATGAACTTTATTGCTTAGACTGCAAGCATTTGTGGTCATCGCTTTCCATCTACATTTCCTGGTATGCGTTTCAACATTAGTGATTTGGGGGTTTCTTTTCTCTTTGGGTACCTTCATGTCTTTTTGTTCCACTTTCATTGCTTTTTCTTCGGCTTCCGTTCTGTTTTTAAGAACATCGCGGTGCTGTAATGGAGTAAAAGAATTTTGTAGGGGCAACACTTGTGAGGTCGGATGTTTTCTTGTCATATAACGAAGTCTGCCTGAGCCTACAGTGATCCATCTATTTTTAGGTGGTTTTATCCTTTGTGGTAGTGGTGATAATTTGGTATGATTCTGTGCAGTATGATATTGTGCGGTCCTAGATGCTGCTTTAAGTGCATCTAGTTCCTGTTTTACTTTACTGAGCTCGTGTTTTAATCTAGTGAGCTGCAGACAGATAGGACAAGCCTTAAGTCTCCAGATAATTGGTCTTGAAACTAAAGCACCACAATTATTACAGAGAATAAAAGTCATCCTGATTGATTGAAATGGGTATGAACAGGTATGATATAGTGAGAACAGCAGCCTATGGGTCTGTTGGCTGAGATTCTTATTTTTAGAGCAGTAATCCTTAGCTGGTGAGTAGAAGACTGGGGATTCCTGTGATAATGAGGGGTTTTCTTTTCAGAGACCGTTGTAATATGGGTGGAGTTAAATTGTGATAATTAGTGTATTTGTGGAAGTTATTTATGAAGTGTGCGTCTTGGGGTGGGTGGGTTGAGGGGCAGGGTGGGTGGGCTTAAGCTTACGACTGTAGGAATGTCTCCTCTGTAACCTATCTGAAGAGCTGCACTTAAATTCACCAGAAGAATTGTCTAGGTGTACAGCTCTAAGGATTGGGACATGCAAATCACTATTTTAGCAGAGTATGTAACAAAACAGGAAAGATATAAAGATATAAATACAGAATTAAGCCAGAATTAAGATATAAATGCAGAATTAAGCCAGAATTAAGGCAGAGCAATTCTTATTTGTGTGCATCTTTCAGGCAGGAGCCAGTGAAGACCATGTGGTTTAACTGCTCCTCCTACAACACAACTCACCTTAGCCTACAGATTTACAAGCCAGATGTAATACAATGTCAGCATATCAATGAACCAACTAATAAGGACGCATTAGAACATTCAATACCAGATATACAATGAGGCTCATTTTCAAAGCACTTAGCCTCCCAAAGTTCCATAGAAACCTATGGAACTTAGCCTCCCAAAGTGCTTTGAAAATATGCCTCCTTGTCAGCATAGAACCAATGAACCACCTAATAAGCACACATTAGAAAATTCAATAACATAGATATATAATGTCAGCATAAAACCAATGAACCACCTAATAAGCATGGATTAGAACAGTCAAATAACACAGAAGATGTAATACAGTGTCAGCATAAGATCAATGAATCACAAATAAGCATGCATTAGAACATTCAAATAACATAGATAACAGATATAATGCATTGTCAGCTTGATATGAAACATCTAATAAGCACACATTAGAACAATGTCAGCATAAAACCAATGAACCACCTAATAAGCACGCATTAGAACATTCAAATAACACAGATGTAATACAATGTCAGTATATCAATGAGCCAACTAATAAGGATGCATTAGAACATTCAAATAACACAGATATAATACAATGTCAGCATAAGATCAATGAATCACAAATAAGCATGCATTAGAACATTCAAATAACATAGATAACAGATATAAAGCATTGTCAGCTTGATACCAATGAACCACCTAATAAGCACGCATTAGAACATTCAAATAACACAGATGTAATACATCGGCATGATACCAATGAACCACCTAATAAGCATGGATTAGAACAGTCAAACAACACAGAAGATGTAATACAGTGTCAGCATAAGATCAATGAATCACAAATAAGCATGCATTAGAACATTCAAATAACATAGATAACAGATATAATGCATTGTCAGCTTGATATGAAACATCTAATAAGCACACATTAGAACAATGTCAGCATAAAACCAATGAACCACCTAATAAGCACGCATTAGAACATTCAAATAACACAGATGTAATACATCGGCATGATACCAATGAACCACCTAATAAGCATGGATTAGAACAGTCAAACAACACAGAAGATGTAATACAGTGTCAGCATAAGATCAATGAATCACAAATAAGCATGCATTAGAACATTCAAATAACATAGATAACAGATATAATGCATTGTCAGCTTGATATGAAACATCTAATAAGCACACATTAGAACAATGTCAGCATAAAACCAATGAACCACCTAATAAGCACGCATTAGAACATTCAAATAACACAGATGTAATACAATGTCAGTATATCAATGAGCCAACTAATAAGGATGCATTAGAACATTCAAATAACACAGATATAATACAATGTCAGCATAAGATCAATGAATTACAAATAAGCATGCATTAGAACATTCAAATAACATAGATAACAGATATAAAGCATTGTCAGCTTGATACCAATGAACCACCTAATAAGCACGCATTAGAACATTCAAATAACACAGATGTAATACATCGGCATGATACCAATGAACCACCTAATAAGCATGGATTAGAACAGTCAAACAACACAGAAGATGTAATACAGTGTCAGCATAAGATCAATGAATCACAAATAAGCATGCATTAGAACATTCAAATAACATAGATAACAGATATAATGCATTGTCAGCTTGATACCAATGAACCACCTAATAAGCACGCATTAGAACATTCAAATACGACACTAATGCCTTTCTATGTAGCTGAGGGGCCAAATGCAGATATATAATAGGGGCCAAACTGTGTGGTACAGAGTCAGTTGGGATAAATAGATGGGTGGCTAAACTCAAGTTTTTTGTACAGTTACACACGGTATGAAGAACTGGTCTAAGATGTAGGATGTTCAGCTAGCTAGAACAGGAACAGAATGAGTGTATAGTCAAGTCACCATTCCCCAGATTCTATACAGTGTGACCGAAATTACACACTTAAATCCGGTATTATTCTGGATTTGCGTGCACAATTTGATTACTTAACAAGCACACAACTGTGGAACGCATTACCAAAAGCCTTGAAAACTATGAATGACCACCTAAACTTCCGGAAAACACTAAAACTAACCTGTTTAAAAAGGCATACCCTACCGATCCAACATAAATGCCTGATCTCTGCAACACAACAAAACTAAAGAACGTAATGGACGTAACACAACTCTTCCGTTGTACGATTCCCTAGTGTGGCTGTGCCACATGAACTTTATCTTACCACAACATCACATTGTATTATGAACGCCTCTCCGGTACTATGTAAGCCACATTGAGCCTACAAACAGGTGGGAAAATGTGGGATGCAAATGTAACAAATAAATACAATAAATAAATCGGTACCAATACTTGCCACTTAATTATTGATACAAATTGGCATTAATTAGAATTTACACTCAGAACTTGCTAAGCGTATTCTGTAAAGTGGTAGGCGTAAATCTTAATGCGCACTGCCAAAAAGGGGGCATGGCCATGAGTGTGGAATGGGCAGGTCGTGAGCGTTCTGAAATTTTACGCACAGGGTTATAGAATTCATCTGCTCCGAACCTAACTTAGGCCCTGTGGTATTTACACCAAGTTTCACTGGACAGAACTAGAGTTAGGTGCAGGCATGACTGCTATACATATACTATAAAATGTGCCTAAATCTAGCACGGTTTATAGAATATGCCTAGGCGGAAATTTTTTCGGCGTTGATTTTACAGGTACCATATGTAGAATCTCGAGTCCTTTCCTCATTTGGGTACCTGCCGTCACACCAGATCTAGGGCTAAATTTTTATTGTTAGGGGTGAAACAAAATCAAATTGTGGATTCAAATTTTATGATTGATAGAAAATTATGTACGTTAGATCGCTCTATTAAGATTCTGAGAATTGAATTAGATGACAAACTATCTATGGAATCTCAGATTAATTCATTAGCGAGAAGTTCTTATGTTATGAGGAAACTAAGTATCATCCGGAAATATCTTTCTGAAGATTGGTTTAGACTGGTGGTTCAATCTCTAATTCTTAGTAAACTAGATTATTGTAACATCGTGTATCTGGGTTTATCAAAGTGTTTATTGAGAAGAATTCAAACCATTCAAAATACAGCTGTGTGATTAATCTTTTCTCTTTACAAATGGGATCGAATTATACCATTTTTTAATTAAGATACATTGGCTTCCTATCGAAGCTAGGGTATTATTTAAATTGGGGTGGCTTGATATTTATTATTTTGATTTTTTTATTTTTGTACCCCGCGCTTTCCCACTCATGGCAGGCTCAATGCGGCTTACATGGGGCAATGGAGGGTTAAGTGACTTGCCCAGAGTCACAAGGAGCTGCCTGTGCCTGAAGCGGGAATCGAACTCAGTTCCTCAGTTCCCCAGGACCAAAGTCCACCACCCTAACCACTAGGCCACTCCTCCACTGTTGCTACTATTTGAGATTCCATGTAGAAGTCGGCCCTTGCAGATCACCAATCTGGCTGTGCAGGCTTCTGCTTCTGTGAGTCTGACGTCCTGCACGTCCTGTTGCTAGTGGAATATCAACATTCCATGTAGAATCTCCAATAGTAGCTATTTTATTTTTGTTACATTTGTACCCTGCACTTTCCCACTCATGGCAGGCTCAATGCGGCTTACATGGGGCAATGGAGGGTTAAGTGACTTGCCCAGAGTCACAAGGAGCTGCCTGTGCCTGAAGCGGGAATCGAACTCAGTTCCTCAGTTCCGCAGGACCAAAGTCCACCACCCTAACCACTAGGCCACTCCTCCACTTTAAGATTAGTTATGGCTTGATACCCCAAATACATGATTACTCTTGTTTGTTTTTCAAAATTACGACAATTTCATAATGTTCAAAATCTCTCTCCATTTTCTTTTCATAGTCCCCAAGGGATTTTGTGTTAAAGAAAATTGTTTACCTACATTTTTGCATACGAGGTAGCTAGCCTATGGCGTTCTTTTCCACTCAAATTCAGGCATATTAGCGTTTATGATCTTTATAAGAGAGAGCCGAAGACATTTTTGTTTGTGAAACACATCATCGGGAAGTAATTTGCTAGTTTATGCTAGTTTTTGAAAGTATTGCTATCTGACATGAATTTCTGATATTAGTGATGTTGATTGATTTGTTACTACCTAGATCTATCTGGATCTAATATCTTTGATGTCATCCGCTGTGGACTATATGATTGGTACTAGTGGACTACAAATGAATGAATTGTAGCTGTAACTTCAGACACGCCAATGCCGGATAACGCTACTATTCTGTAATGGAATCTGGACGCCCAGATGTCCTTACAGAAAAGAGTCTCACCACATAGCTTCAAGGCACCTAAAAGGAGGTGCTCACTTTTAAAACTGTCTTCAAAGACTACTGCAGTTTCTTCATGCTCTCCCACTCCCATCCAAAACGTTCTCCATTGATCCAGTTTCAAAGCTGCTTTCTGGGAGAAATCTCAGTATAGTAACATAGTAGATGATGGCAGAAAAAGACCTGTACGGTCCATCCAGTCTGCCCAACAAGACAACTCATATGTGCTACTTTTTGTGTATACCCTACTTTGATTTCTACCTGTGCTCTTCAGGGCACAGACCGTATAAGTCTGCCCAGCACTATCCCCGCCTCCCAACCACCAGCCCCGCCTCCCACCACCGGCTCTGGCACAGACCGTATAAGTCTGCCCAGCACTATCCCCACCTCCCAACCACCAGCCCCGCCTCCCGATCTCAACTAAGCTCCTGAGGATCCATTCCTTCTGCACAGGATTCCTTTATGCTTATCCCACGCATGTTTGAATTCCGTTACCGTTTTCATTTCCACTACCTCCCGCGGGAGAACATTCCAAGCATCCACTATTCTCTCCGTGAAAAACTACTTCCTGACATTTTTCTTGAGTCTGCCCCCCTTCAATCTCATTTCATGTCCTCTCGTTCTACCACCTTCCCATCTCCGGAAAAGGTTCGTTTGCGGATTAATACCTTTCAAATATTTGAATGTCTGTATCATATCGCCCCTGTTTCTCCTTTCCTCCAGAGTATACATGTTTAGTTCAGCAAGTCTCTCCTCATACGTCTTATAACGCAAATCCCATACCATTCTCGTAGCTTATCTAATTCATCTGAGAAGCAGCGGGGTCAAAATTAAATTTTAAAAAACAATAGCATGGAAATACTACTGAAGAGACTTTCATTCAAAACAAAAAAGAGGGGTGGGTGGATAAAAATGTACTCATCCAGGGCAATGCACAAGTGGTAGACAGAGTTCAATCAGATGAATGAGTCATTTTCCAGGTCCTGAAGTCCTTCCCTTCCTGTGTGACACACATATTTTTTCCATGATTGAGCTTGTAAGCATCACTTTCAGAGAACAACAATGTTGAGGGAGAGACGCTTTGAATCCAGAATCCCCTTTACTGGGTCTGGGAAATATGAACATGCAGAAAGAGGAAAGTGGAAACACTGATCCTTAGTAGCTCATACAATTTCAACTTATAGGCACAGGCATGGCCGCTAAGTATATACTATAAAACGCGCCTAAATCTAGAATACGCCTAGGCAGAAATTTTTTGGGTGCCGATTTTACAGGTGCCATATATAGAATCTTGAGTCATTTCCTCATTTGGGCTTATAATCTTAACGGTGAGGGTGGGGAAGTTAAAATGAACTACTTGAGATCACACAGAGCGAGATGATGGAACTGGGCTGTTGTAGCAACAAAAACTTTTGGATTGATTCTGCAAATCTGAATAAGTTGAAAAGAGCACACTTAGCATGTGACATAATAGCGTGTTTCCCTTTTCCTCCCAAGACTCCAACACTTCACAAAGCAGGACAAGGAACAGTGGAGAAGACAAGAGCTGGTGTACAAATGCCCTTTAATAAATTTCTTCCCATCGATCCAACGACTTGACACAAGCTGTATTTTGGCTAAAAAGCTTGCCTCAGGAGTCTCACAGTGTACACATGGTTGACGACAATGTAGCACCAAAAGTCTACAGTCAACAATGAGGTCTTCGATAAACAGAAGTAAATTTCCTCCGGGAGAGTGACCTCTTGTCACCTTCAGCAGGGCAGAAGGAAAGCCCTAAAATATAGTGGTACAGTTAAAGGGAGAAGTGACAAGAGGTCAGGCTACCGGAGGAAGTTTATCTTCTGTTTACTGATGACTTCATTGCTGACTGTAGATTTTTGGTGCCACGTCAACTGTGTATACATTGTGAGACTCCTGAGGCAGGTTTTTTTTTTTTTAGCCAAAACACAGGATTGTTTGGAAGAAATTTAGGCTCTTAGGGAGACAGCTGAAATCCAGATTTTCCAGGGTGGCATTTTCAGAAATGCTTCCCTTCTACCCACAGGACCCAAGAGTCAGGTAAAGCTCCGAAGTCTGAAAGCATAGTTGAGATGATGGTGCAGGGATGTGGAATTTAGATTTGTTAGAAACTGGGCAGAATTCTGAGGAAGGGAGAGCCTATTCCGAAAGGATGGACTCCACCTTTACCAGGATGAAACCAGGCTGCTGGTGCTAACATTTAAAAAGGAGATAGAGCAACTTTTAACTATAATGGGGGGAGGGGGGGAGCTGACAGTCACTCCAGAGCATATGGTTTGGACTGGGGTATCCTTGAAGGATCCCAATAGAGAGGTTTCAACAATAATGAAACAAAGCCAAGAGTGTTTAAGGGGAAAGCAGAGTAAAGGAAGCAAATTATCCCCATCAACTTGTAAGCAGCTTGTAGATGCAAGGAAAAAACACAATTTGAAGTGTCTCTATACAAATGATAGAAGCCTAAAAGATAAGATTGGAGAGTTAGAGTATATTGCACAAAATGCAGAGGTAGAAATAATAGGTACTCTGAGACCTGGTGGAAAGAGGACAATCAATTGGACACTGTGTTATCAGGATACAAATTATATCACAATGATAGAGTGGATAAATGTCACATCAGGGACTGCTAGGGAGGTAAAATTCCTAGATGTAATAAATGACTGTTTCTTAGAGCAACTGGTTCAGAAACCAAGTGGGAGCTATTTTAGATCTAGTCCTTAGTGGAATGCAGGGCTTAGTACGAGAGGTAACAATGTTGAGTCCATTGGGGAACAGTGATCATAACATGATCAAATTTGAGCTAAGATCTGAAGTGGTCACTAAGGAAATCTACTGTAGCAGCATTTAATTTTCGAAAGGGTAACTATGGTAAAATGAGGAAAATGGTTAAAAAGAAGCTAAAAGGATCAGCTGCAAAGGCTAGGACATAATTTAAAAGTACCATCTTGGAAGCCCAGACCAGATGTATTCCACATATTAATAAAGGTGGAAAGAAGAGCAAATGACAGCCAGCATGGTTAAAAAGTGACGTGAAAGAGGCTGTTGGAGTCAAAAGAACATCCTTCAAAGAATGGAAAAAGGATTCAAATGAAGAAAATAAGAAGCAACATAAGCACTGGCAAGTTAGTAGAAAGCATTGATAAAGAAGGCTAAAACAGAATATGAAGAAAAACTTGCCACAGAAGCAAAACTCATAGTAATAACTTTTTCAGGTCTATCAGAAGCAAAAAACCTGTGAGGAAATCCATGTGACCATTAGATCATCATGGAGCATTCAGAGAGGATAAGGCCATAGTGGAAAGACTGAATGAATTCTTTGTTTCGGTCTTTACTGAAGATGTAAAGAAATCTTGGTAAGCCTGGAAGATGAACTGAGCCAAATCAACAAACTAAAGAGTAGTAAATCAAGTGGACTGGATGGCATGCACCCTATGATACTGAAAGAACTCAAATTGCTGATCTGCTGTTAGTGATCTGCAACCTGTTAAAATCATTCATAATGTCTGAAGATTGGAAGGTGGCCAATGTCACACTGATTTTTGGAAAGAGTTCCAGTGGTGATCCGGGAAATTACAGATTTGTAAGCCTGGACTTCAGTGCCAGGCAAAATAGTGGAAACTATTATAAAGAATAAAATCATTGAATACATAGACAAACATAGTTTAATGGGACGGAGTCAGCATGGATTCAGCCAAGGGAAGTCTTTCCTCACCAATTTTGTTCATTTCTTTAAAGGTGTAAATAAACATGTGGATAAAGTTGAGCCGGTTGATATAATGTATCTATATTTTCAGAAAACGTTTGTAAAATTTCTCATGAGAGACTCATGAGAAAATTAAAAAGTCATGGGATAGGAGGCAATGTTCTGTTGTGGGTTAGGAACTGGTTAATGCATAGAAAACAGGCCATTTTTCTCAGTGGAAGAAGGTGAATAGTGGAGTGCTGCAGGGAACTGTACTGGGACCAGTGCTATTTAATATAGTTATAATGATCTAGGAAATCGGAACAGCAAGTGAGGTGATTAAATTTGCAGATGTCACAAAACTATTTGAAGTTGTTAAAACACATGCAGACTGTGAAAATTGGAAGACTGGGCATCCAAATGGCAGATGAAATTTAATGTGGACAAATGCAAAGTGATGCACATTGGGAAGAATAATCTGAATCATAGTTATCTGATGCTAGGGTCAACTTTAGGAGTCAGCTCTCAAGAAAAAGATCTAGGTGTCATTGTAGACAATACTTTGAAATTTTCTGCCCAGTGTGCGATGGCAGCCAAAAAAGCAAACAGGGTGCTAGGAATTATTACCCCCACCCTCCCACTCTGTCAGACTGTCAAAGTAATGCTTTGATGTTTCTCTTATATATACTATCTGCTAACACATTTGCTTATTTCCGATCTGACGAAGAAGGGCAACCTTCGAAAGCTAATCAAGAAATGTATTAAGTTATGTCCAATAAAAAAGGTTTCATCTTATTTTCTTTTCCATGTTTTATTTTGTTTGATTTCTATTGATAACCTTTAAGAGTGGACTAACACGGCTACCACACCTCTCTACTTAGGAAAGGGATTGAAATTAAGACAGATATTACAATGCCTCTGTATCGCTCCATGGTGTGATCTCACCTTGAGCATTGCACGCAATTTTGTTATTATAACTGAACTAGAAATGGTTCAAAAAAGGGTGACAAAAATGATAAAGTGGGTGGAACTCCTCTCATACGAGGAAAGTCTAAAGAGGTTAGGGATCTTTAACTTGGAAAAGAGATGGCTTTGGGGGGATATGATAAAGATCTACAAAATCCTGAGTGGTGTAGGAAAGGTAAAACTGAATCATTTCAAAAAGTACAAAAGGCAGGGGACACTCAGGAGTCCTTTTACTATGATGCGCTGCAAAATGGCCTGTTATAGTGTAGGTGAGTGTTTTGGATGCACGCAGATCCATTTTTCAGCGCACCTTGTAACCAGGTGCCCCTAGGTGCAGCCAAGGATAGAACAATCTCCTTCAGCCACAGGCTCCCGGCACAATGAAGAAATAGATGTCCACCAGTAATTTCAATCTTAAGGACTTTTATTCCATGCAGGTTTCTAGTTCACAGTTCCAACAGCAGCATAGCACAAAGCAGGATTCAATACAGGCTTCAGTCTGGGCTCTTTATCCAGTGCACAATAAACAGTACTTCAATTCCCAAGACAAACAGTTCTTTCAGTTCATCATCACAATTCAGTCACCAAGCAGCATTTTCTACCTTCTATCCTCTTTACCTTCAGGAGAGTTCAATATTTTAGGGACTCCTTCTACCCAATGGTTTTCCCCTGCATCAGCTTCACAATGAATTCAACACTTTTGGGACTTCCTCTCACCCAAGGAATCTCAGCCTGCTTCAGTACTTTAGGGACCTCCTTGCCCAAGGATTTTCAGCCTGCAAATACTTTAGGGACCTCCCTGCCCAAGGGTTTTCAGCCTGCAACTCCTTCTCTCCTTCTGCCTCTCTCTCCTGAACTGAACTCCTGGGACTCCTTCCCACCTGCCTAATCAATCCCTGGCTTCTGCCTTCACAACCAATCATTCTCCACTCATTAGCTTCTCTACACACCCATACCAGCTGAGTTGAGCATGAGCCTAATGAGGAGCTCCTGCACACAGGGTTTCCCAGCTCTCTTTCCCCCTAGGGGCAGCCAATCTACACATCCTGTCAGCTTACACCCATGTCCTCCCTTATTGCAGCTAGGAGTCCAGTCCGGGTTTTCCATCTCACCCCCTGGCTCCTTGCCTGCAATGCCTTCTGGGACTTGTAGTTCAGACTGAAACTGCCTTAACCCAACTATCCTGCAGGTGACTATCACAACCTGTAAAAAAATGCCCTTTTTTTGGCCGAATATGGACATGCAGCAAAATGAAAATTGATGCTCGTCCATTTTGGGTCTGAAACCTTACCTCCGCCTATTCACTTAGTGGTAAGGTCTCACATGTTAACCGGGTGATAATCGTCAACGCACATACAATGCCAATTACCACCTGGTTAGCGCCGCGTGCCAGAAAATAAAATATATTTTCTGGCGCGTGTAGTGGATGCACGTAAAAAATGAAATTACTGCCCAGGCCACATGGATATAATTATACCTTCAGAACCCTTTAGTGTCCAATGTTCCCGTAATAAGCCATATGGGAACAGATTGATGGGAACATTGGACACTAAAGGGTTAAAACAAATAGGAGGAAATACTTTTTCTCGCAACATATAGTTAAGCTCTGGAGCTGGTTGTCAGAGGATGTGGCTACAGTGGTTAGCATATCAATCTCTCGCCACCTTTGGATTTCCGCCCTCCAAGTGCATCACTCTGCACTTCTTTGCATTAAATTTAATTAGTTCTCTTCTGATTCCATATTTATAGCTGCTTTCAGCTTGGACCACTGTTCTTCCACGTCTCCTATGTCTACCCATACCATCAGTTCTTTCTTCAGATGCTCCCCCATTCTGCTAAGTCAACACGTTTGAAATCCAGTACTTTGAGTCAGGGACGTAGCCATGGGTGGGCCCAGGCACTTTCCCTCCAGGCCCACCCATCCACATCCTTGCTCGCTGTTGCTGCCTTTTCTCCCACGGCTCCGCCGGGTACAGCCTTCCAGGAGGCAGCGTTCAGCGTAGCCTGCCTGTCCTTAATTCTTCTCCCCAGGCTCCGCTTCGCTGCGTCGCTCTACCGCTCCCTGCATTCTTCTCGCCTGTCACGCAGCGTTGCCATTCACACAGGCAGCTGCGCTCCCCCCTACCGCGTCCATCCGGTCCTAACAGGAAGTGCATCAGAGAGGACCGGATGGACGCGGCAAATGGGAGCGCAGCTGCCTGTGTGAATGGCAGCGCTGCGTGACAGGCGAGTAGAAGAATGCAGGGAGCAATGGAGCGATGCAGCGACGCGGAGCCTGGGAAGAAGAATTAAGGGCAGACAGGATTTGCACATGTGCAAAAATTGAGCACGCGCAGGACAGAGCCAGTGGCTGACAGATGTGGCTCGCGGACACTGCCACTGGCCACCCAAGAGGAAGGGAGGAAGTCTTAAGCTGGCGGGGCTTGAGGATCCCTGCCAGCACAGGTATTCTGTTTACTTTGGAGGAAGGGGGCACAGGTAGGGGGAGGAGTGCAGATGAAATTTTTGACCCACCCACTTTGGCCTTGGGCCCACCCTACATCGGCTGTCTGGCTACGCCACTGCTTTTGAGTCCATCTGCACTCTGCTTTAGTTCTTATATCAAACTATTGCCTAGTTGGGCACCAAAACACTTTCTCCATTTGTGAGCACTAGATCCATTGTCACCCCTTCCCTCGTGGTTCTGATACTATTTGTCTGAGCAGAGCACTTTGACGGGCATCCACGATCTCTCTGCTTCTGCACGATTGGTTCCAATTCACATCAGGCAAGTTGAAATCTCCCAGCGACAGTATCTCCCCCGTCATTCCCAGCTTATGGATATCTTCCAATCAGATCTTTGTCCAGCTTCTCTGTTTGTGCCGGAGATCTGTAGATAACGCTTGTGGTTCCATCTTCTCTTTCCAGGATGATCCGTATCACTTCCTGTTTTCACCAGGTTCCCTGCATTTCAGCCACTTTAATATTGTTTTTCATGTAAAACACTACTCGACCACCCTCTCAGTCCTCCCTATTTTTAAAAATTTTTTTTTATTTTTGTTACATTTGTACCCTGCGCTTTCCCACTCATGGCAGGCTCAATGCGGCTTACATGGGGCAATGGAGGGTTAAGTGACTTGCCCAGAGTCACAAGGAGCTGCCTGTGCCTGAAGTGGGAATGGAACTCAGTTCCTCAGTTCCCCAGGACCAAAGTCCACCACCCTAACCACTAGGCCACTCCTCCACTGTTGCTACTATTTGAGATTCTACATGGAATGTTGCTATTCCACTAGTCGGCCCTTGCAGATCACCAATGTGGCCGCTCAGGCTTCTGCTTCTGTGAGTTTGACGTCCTGCATGTACGTGCAGGACGTCAGACTCACAGAAACAGAAGTCTGTGCAGCCTTCTACATGGAATGTTGCTAGTGGAATAGCAACATTCCATGTAGAAGTTAGCCCCTTGCAGATCACCAATGTGGCCGCGCAGGTTTCTGCTTCTGTGAGTCTGACGTCCTGCACGTACGTGCAGGATGTCAGACTCACAGAAACAGAAGCCTGCGCAGCCTTCTACATGGAATGTTGCTAGTGGAATAGCAACATTCCATATAGAATCTCCAATAGTAGCAACATTCCATGTAGAATCTCCAACAGTAGCAACATTCCATGTAGAATCTCCAATAGTATCTATTTTATTTTTGTTACATTTGTACCCCGCGTTTTCCCACTCATGGCAGGCTCAATGCGGCTTACATGGGGCAATGGAGGGTTAAGTGACTTGCCCAGAGTCACAAGGAGCTGCCTGTGCCTGAAGTGAGAATCTTCCTCAGTTCCCCAGGACCAAAGTCCACCACCCTAACCACTAGGCCACTCCTCCACTGTTGCTACTATTTGAGATTCTACATGGAATCTTGCTATTCCACTAGCAACATTCCATGTAGAAGTCGGCCCTTGCAGATAACCAATGTGGCCGCACAGGCTTCTACATGGAATGTTGCTAGTGGAATAGCAACATTCCATGTAGAATCTCCAATAGTAGCAACATTCCATGTAGAGTCTCCAATAGTAGCAACATTCCATGTAGAATCGCCAAATTTTTGTTACATTTGTACCCCGCGCTTTCCCACTCATGGCAGGCTCAATGCAGCTTACATGGGGCAATGGAGGGTTAAGTGACTTGCCCAAAGTCACAAGGAGCTGCCTGTGCCTGAAGTGGGAATCGAACTCAGTTCCTGAGGACCAAAGTCCACCACCCTAACCACTAGGCCACTCCTCCACTGTTGCTACTATTTGAGATTCTACATGGAATCTTGCTATTCCACTAGCAACATTCCATGTAGAGTCTCCAATAGTAGCAACATTCCATGTAGAATCTCCAATAGTATCTATTTTATTTTTGTTACATTTGTACCCTGCGCTTTCCCACTCATGGCAGGCTCAATGTGGCTTACATGGGGCAATGGAGGGTTAAGTGACTTGCCCAGAGTTACAAGGAGCTGCCTGTGCCTGAAGTGGGAATCGAACTCAGTTCCTCAGTTCCCCAGGACCTGAGTCCACCACCCTAAGCACTAGGCCATTCCTCCACTCCAACCATCCTACAAATATTATAGCCCAGTATGGAGGGGAATCGTGTCTCTGTAATAGCAACAATATCCAAGACTGCCTCAAACATCAGGGCTTGCCTGACCTTTATCAGTCAAACTGCAAGTGTTGATGTTCATTGCTTTCCATTTGTTGCTAATGAACGATTTTGTTTACAAGTTTTTTTTTCTATTAACTTTATCTTCTCTTCCACTGTCATGCTCTAGCAGTTGCTGGTGGTGATTTCCTAAATACCTCTGCTTTGCTAGTTTTCTTGTGTTTAGCTTTCTGGTTTTCCCGTGTGTGTTTTCCTTTGCTTCTGGAGCTTCAGCCCTAGTCCTGTCCGCTGCCAGTACTCCTTGCTACTGGAGCTCCAGCCATAGTCTTACTGCCTGCTGCCTGACCCGACTACTGCCTGAACCCGGATATTCTCTGCCTGTGGCCAGACCTGACTATTGCCGGAACCCGGACATTCCCTGCTTGTCTGCCTTGCTTTCGCCTAGGTGCCTGGGGGCACTTCTGTATCCTGATTCCTGTTGTTCCTGCTTGCTAGTTCCAGTTCAGGTTTTCCTGTAAGCCCTGCCGGCTGCCCGAACCTGAGGGCTCAACCCTCGGGGAACGGTGGCTAAGCGTAGGTGAAGCCTAGGTCCAGTGTGTTCCTGTCCAGCGGGTTCCGGTCCCGTGTGTTCCAGTCCAGTGGGCTCCACTCCAGTGTGTACCAGTCCAGTGCGCACCCGTCCGGTGCGTTCCAGTCCTGTGTAATCCAGTGCAGAACTCCAGTCCGGGGTTCCAGTCCAGCCTTGCCTCGTCTCTGCTTTGAAGGTGACCTTGCCTGCCACTGCCACTCCACAGTAGTGGTCCAAGGGCTAACAAACCCAGTGCTTCCAGGAAAGAAGCCTGACAACAGGGTCTTTTGGACTGACTTACCTTCTTGATCTCTTGCTCCATCCACCTCAGAACATCACAATGCTCCAGTGTAGCAAAAAAATTACAGAGGAGCAGTGACTAGAAGGAAGAATGCGTCTGTCTCATAGGTTTTATTCATGATTTACATGGTAACATAGTAGATGACGGCAGAAAAAGACCTGCACAGTCCATCTAGTCTGATTTGATATACCACTTTAGCTGTCAGGCAGGACACAACAGTTAATCCAATAAAAGGTAGAGGAAAGGAACTAGAATACATTATGGAAAAGTAGCCGGGGTTGTTTTATACTCTATGGCAATAAGCTGCAATTCTAGATAAATCAGGAAATGGTTAGAGTCTAAAGAAAACAAGTGTGATTTCTTTTAAAAAGCAAAGAAGCGGTAAACTGCATGAAAGCGGAATAGAGAGATATAAAAATAGAAATTGAAAGAAAGCTAAAGCTGTAACCTATGAACCTTGAAATCCTTCTCCCCAAATCAAATGTTGAACTAGACTTTTTAAACAATGATATACCTTAAATCTCAGAAAAGCGTTTAGAAAATGAATTTCAAAGGGGCTATGTTAATTCCAGCATTTTATTTCCATTAAAAAAAACTCCCAATTCACCCAAGTTCTTTGAAAATTATAAAGCAGTTCTTTGGTGAGGACACTTGTATTTATTGGGATTTATTTACCACCTTTTTGAAGAAGCTCACTCACGGCGATGTAGGAGCAAAGCAATCTGAACACAGGCAACAGACAATTTCGGCAAAAATAAATATTAAGGGAATGGGACTTGATATACTGCCTGTGTTTTTTGCAACTATATTCAAAGCAGTTTACAGGTATTTATTTGTGCAATGGAGGGTTAAGTGGCTTGCCCAGAGTCAAAGGAGCTGTAGTGGGAATTGAACCCAGGTCCCCAGGAATCAAACTCTGCTGCTCTAACCACTAGGCTACTCCTCCACGAGCAACATTCCATGTAGAATCTCAAATAGTAGCAACATTCCATGTAGAATCTCAAATAGGCTGGGATTCTGGAATCTTGCTATTCTTTGGGGTTCCATATGGAATGTTACTACTCTGAGATTGTGCATGGAAACTTTTTTTTTTGTTACATTTGTACCCTGCGCTTTCCCACTCATGGCAGGCTCAATGCGGCTTACATGGGGCAATGGAGGGTTAAGTGACTTCCCCAGAGTCACAAGGAGCTGCCTGAAGTGGGAATCGAACTCGGTTCCCCAGGACCAAAGTCCACCACCCTAACCACTAGGCCACTCCTCCACTGTTGCTACTATTTGAGATTCTACATGGAATGTTGCTATTCCACTAGCAACATTCCATGTAGAAGTCGGCCCTTGCAGATCACCAATGTGGCCACACAGGCTTCTGCGAGTCTGACGTCTGACTCACAGAAACAGAAGCCTGCACAGCCTTCTACATGGAATGTTGCTAGTGGAATAGCAACATTCCATGTAGAATCTCAAATAGTAGCAACATTCCATAGAATCTCAAATAGACTGGGATTCTGGAATCTTGCTATTGTTTGGGGTTCCACGTGGAATGTTACTACTCTGAGATTGTGCATGGAATCTTGTTAATAGGACTTGACATACCACCTTTCTGTGGTTTTTGCAACTACATTCAAAGCGGTTCACATAGTAAATACAGGTACTTATTTGTATCCGGGGCAATGGAGGGTTAAGTGACTTGCCCAGAGTCACAAGGAGCTGCAGTGGGAATCGCTGCTCTGTTCCCCAGGGTCAAAGTCCGCTGCACTGAACACTAGGCTACTCCTCTGTAACTGCATAACGATCATGTGCATAAGTGTTAGTATTGCATCATGATAAATCTACCTCTAGGACTTCATCAACATTCAAACAATATTTCCATTGGCGGGGGTTATATCACAACGTAGATCACTTCAAATCATACCCAGCACCCATCTTCTTGAGTTGGAATGATGGGCGCTGGGTACGATTTGAAGTATTCTATTATGAGCATAATTAATACCTAACTTTAGGAGACCTGTTATAGAATGAGGGGGTATATATTTTACGTTGCTTATTTTTATATGTTATATGTTATTTTTCTATTCCACTGAGGACTATATGAATTGGATTACTGGATTATAGATTTTTAAATTTAAAAAATGAAGTTAAATAAACTGGCTCCAGATGGTCAGAGTAGGTCAATTCAGTCCTGGTTTTATCCTACTGCCAGCAGGAAATTCTAGGTCCAGTGTCTCTAATTTATTTTCCTAAGAAATGCAAGGCTGCAATTCCCCAGAGGAGAGGGAGTAAAACCAGGATCGAATCATTCTACCCTGAAAATGTGGAGTCAATTGCCAACCTTATATATAACACGGAGAAACTACATCAGATTAACGAAGCAGCTTGACTGATCATGTGTGCATGAATTGACTTACAGTTACTGCTGCCTCTAGGCCAGACCAGTTGGCCAGAACTCTTGAAATGGGGATAAATCAATGTTCGAGACAATCTGTGACTTCCGGGATTTTGTTATTGGGATAAAATGTTATTGCTTCTTTTTTTTTACTGCAGGGATCAACCTCCAGTCTCCCACCAGGATAAACGGGATCCTAGGAAAACCTCATTATTTATCCCTAGAGCCAACCGAGACAGAATTGGCTGGGTTTGACACAGTTCAGGTGAAGCTGGTGGTGAAAGAAGATACCAAACAGACCATCTTTTGTTGCAACGTGGCTAGAAATGAGACTCCAGTCTATGGAGGACATTTGCAAAACCACAGCAGATTCCACCCAGAAAACCTCTCCCTTGAGATCTATGAGATCACGAGACAGAACGCAGGATTCTATGTGGTGGTATGGACTAAAGGACATGTTGACAAAGAAAACTACCTACAGCTGGACGTATACGGTAATAACTTGTTTGGCTTTAAGATGGGGAAATGATGTAGGATAAGCAATAGACGTAAAGAGATAGGGAGATGATTCAGGGAGTGGGGTAAAATTCTGGATGGCACTGAGTTGGGGAAGGAGAAGAGAGTGCCATGGGAGGAGGGGTGAAGTTCATGCCCTTTGCTCTCCATACTAATTTTCCTACCCCCCTCCAATTAGTCAAACTGGGCTTATGAGTGACTGCCCCATGATGAATAATTACAGCACTAGGCCCTGTAGAAAATGAACTCCCTCCAATAAAGTATTACAGTGATTAACCTTGCAGGGGGAAAAGATCCTTAAAATGCAACATTACAGAGACTGACTCTGGGAGGAAATGACTCCTGAGGTACAGTTGCAGAAATCGATAAGAGATAAATGACCCTCATGAATTATAGTATCTGGGTCTATGGAATAAATGAATCTTATGATGCAACTCTATGGTGATCAAATGTGAAACATGGCAATTATTGGAAATACTGTGCGAAGCTTGTAGGGGAAAATTTATTCAGCAAAACTATATTAGGGATGAGCAATTTTGAAAAAGAGCTGTTCCTTTAACTGAAACCACTATTAAGAGTGACTCAAAGGTGACACCTTGTGTTTGTAATATAGATTCTGGTCTTCATTCCCTTCAGACTTGGTTTTTCCCTTGGAGTTTCTGTTTCCAAGTTGACGTGTGTTGAGTTCTTCATCTAGAATAATTTCTGCTGTTCTTGTCAAGCTAAGGTACCTAGAAAACGCCAGTCTGTGTCTCTTCTCCAGAGCAGATATCAGCTTCATCCATCCCCGTTACCAAAATGCTAGAGAATGAAACCTGCACCATGCTGCTGAACTGTACCGTGGAGAAAGGTGACAACGTGACCTACAACTGGACCCAACGCCATGGAAACATCACCCGGCAACTGGCGCACAACGCCAGCATTCTGACTATCACCCCAGCACCCGGAGACACCTCTCTGTCCTACGACTGCATGGCCAAGAACCCCGTCAGCCAGAGCTACCACGTCTACAACCCATGGACGGAGTGCTACCCTTCAGGTGACCAGCTCAAAGGATTCCTACTGACATGATCTTAGCACCAAACGAAAAGGGAGTCTTGTAAAAGACAGGATTAAGTGTTAGGGTACTCAGAGGGGAAAATCACACAGTTCAAACTGCATTGACATGGGAATTTGTTTTACTGATCTACACAGCATGCTCTACACTTTCATAAACCATATTCATGTGTAAAATGCTGATTTACATGCATTAATGAGCATGTAGGAAATTATGTCACCCATAAAATTATGAGCAGTGCAAGCCAGCATGCACTTATACAGTAGGGGGGGGGGGGGTTATTCTACAGATGGTGCCTCGTTTTAGGTGCTCCAATGCCGCATGGAGAGCCTATTCTATAATGACATCAGGGTGTCCAGATTCCCTTATAAAATTCTAGCAGAACCTGGTTTTGGCAGGGCCAGTCTTAGGAAGGGGCAACAGGGGCAGCCACTCAGGGCCTCAAGCTCCCAGGGGCCCCACGGCCCTCCCCAACCCTACCTTAACGCAAAGCACACGGTGGTCTAGTGGCTTCTTCAGGGCATGAAAGAACCCCATTCTTTACTGCCCGCTGCCACTGTTGCTGCGTTCTTCAAAATGGCTGCCAAGACTTCCGCGGAAGTCTCATGAGGTGGCTGCTTGAAGTCTCGGCAGCCATTTCGAAGAAAGCACAGCAGCCAGGAAAGAATGGGGCTCTTTCTTGCCCTGAAGAAGACCACCAGGGAGCATTAAGGTAGGTTCAGGAAGGACTTCCTGAGGCTCAGTGGGGTGGGGAGGGGAGGTCATGGCACAGAAAGGCATAGCACCTTGAGGCTCAGAAGGGAGAAAGGGCAGAGTCCTCCGAGGTTCTCTCCTCCCGTACACATACATTTTTTTAGAAAGAGCGTTTTGTAAGAAGGGGGTGGGACTAGCTGGGTGCAGACTGGCAAGGAGCCGGGGGTGCAGCCCCTCCAAACGTCTGCACAGGGCCCCACAATTGCTCAGACTGGCCCTGGGTATTAGAACACCTAAAATCTAAGCCGTAGACCTGGTGCAACTCCAGGCTCATAAATGCAGAAAGGGTGCATGTAACTCACTGTATTCAGTAAGGTACATGCCTAAATGGGAGCCCCCCCATTCCCCCTCCCATGAGAATAGCCTCTTGCACTTATGTACTATGCCACTTAAGATCATCCTTACAGAATAGCGCTGAGGAGGAATATTGGCATTTACTTGTGCATGAAGAGATGTACGTGCTTCAATGTCAGGATTCTGTACACTTATGCACTTACCCCTTAATCTACTACTACTACTTATCATTTCTATAGCGCTACTAGACGTACGCAGCACTGTACACTTGAACATGAAGAGACAGTCCCTGCTCGACAGAGCTTACAATCTAATTAGGACAGACAAACAGGACAAATAAGGGAAAAGAACAAAGAGTAGCAAGATTCCGTGCAGAATCTCAAAGAGTAGCAAGATTCCGGAATCCCACTGTAGCAACATTCTGTGCAGAATCCCAAAGAGCAGCAAGATTCCGGAATCCCAAAGACTACTACTACTACTTACCATTTCTATAGTGCTATTAGACGTACGCAGCGCTGTACACTTGAACATGAAGAGACAGTCCCTGCTCGATAGAGTTTACAATCTAGAAACTTGTACGCCCAATTTTATACTTAGCATGCAACGTTGTTCTTACAAGTTACATAAGAATATAAGACTAGCCATACTGGGTCAGACCAATGTCCCATCAAGCCCAGTATCCTGTTTCCAGCAGTGGCTAATCCCAGTCACAAGTACCTGGCAAAAACCCAAATACTAGGAAGATTCCATGCTACTGATCCCAGGGACAAGCAGTGGCTTCCCCCATCTCTGTCTCAATAGCAGACTATGGACTTTTCCTCCAGGAACTTGCCCAAACCTTTTTTTAAACCCAGATACACTAAAGGCTGTTACCACATCCTCTGGTAACGAGTTCCACAGCTTAACTATTCTTTGAGTGAAAAACATATTTCCTTCTATTTGTAGCTTTTTGAAAGAGTTAAAATTCTATTTACTTTTACCTGTTCTACACGTCAGTCAGAATTTTGTAGACCTCAATCCAATCTCCCCTCAGCCGTCTCTTTTCCACGCTGAAGAGCCCTAACTTCTTTAGCCTTTCCTTACTTGGGAGGACTTCCATCCCTTTGATCGTCTTGGTCACTGTTCTTTGAACCATTTTCTAAATTGTGCTCTATCTTTTTTGAGATATGGTGACCAGAACTCTACACAGTACTCAAGGTGAGGTCGCACCACGGAGCGATACAGAAGCATTGTAATATTCTTGGTCTTCTTTTCCATCCCTTTCCTAATAATTCCTAGCATCCTGTTTGCTTTTTTGGCCACCACCGCACACTGGGCAGAAAATTTCCGTGTATTGTCTACAGTGACACCTGGGAGCTCATTTTCAAAGCAAAGCACTTATAGATTTACAAAGTTCCATAGGTTACAATCCACCTTATAATTGAAAGAGAAAAACGCCTAGATTTCGACCCAAATCGGGAGATAGACGTTTATCTCACAAAAACGAATAAATCGGTATAATGGAAAGCTGATTTTGGACGTTTTCAACTGCACTCCATCGCGGAAGCGTACAAAGTTGACGGGGGCGGAGGCGTGGCGAAGGTGGAACTGGGGCGTGGTTATCGGCCGAGGAGAGATGGGCGCCTTTCGCCGATAATGGAAAAAAAGTATGCGTTTGTAGCTAGAATTTAGGGCACTTTTCCTGGACCCTGTTTTTTCACGAATAAGGCCCCAAAAAGTGCCCTAAATGACCAGATTACCACCAGAGGGAATCGGGGATGACCTCCCCTGACTCCCCCAGTGGTCACTAACCCCCTCCCACCACAAAACATGATGTTTCACAACTTTTTATTTTCACCCTCAAATGTCATACCCACCTCCCTGGCAGCAGTATGCAGGTCCCTGGAGCAGTTATTAGGGGGTGAAGTGGACTTCAGGCAGGTGGACCCAGGCCCATCCCCCCCCCTACCTGTTACAATTGTGCTGCTTAATGCTTAGTCGTCCAACCCCCCCAAACCCACTGTACCCACATGTAGGTGCCCCCTTCACCCCTTAGGGCTATAGTAATGGTGTAGACTTGTGGGCAGTGGGTTTTGAGGGGGATTTGGGGGGCTCAACACACAAGGGAAGGGTGCTATGCACCTGGGAGCTTTTTTACCTTTTTTTTTGTTTTTGTAAAAGTGCCCCCTAGGGTGCCCGGTTGGTGTCCTGGCATGTGAGGGGGACCAGTGCACTACGAATCCTGGCCCCTCCCACGAACAAATGCCTTGGATTTATTTGTTTTTGAGCTGGGCGCTTTCATTTTCCATTATCACTGAAAACCAAAAACGCCCAGCTCACAAATTGTCGAATAAAACATGGACGTCTATTTTTTTCGAAAATAAGGTTCGGTCCGCCCCTTCACGGACCCGTTCTCGGAGATAAACGCCCATGGAGATAGACGTTTTCGTTCAATTATGCCCCTCATTGTAACTTTATAAGTCTAAGTGCTTAAGATCCTTTTCTTGGGTGCTGAATTCCAAGGTGGACCGTATTATACAATAATGTCAGTTATGTGCATAGCTTAATTTAATAACTGGCTGCTAAATGGTATTAACTATCAATTATTGACTATGATTGGTGTTGACCCTAATTAATAATTATGTGTGTAACTGCTCATAGTTGGCATTCTATAAATAGCACATACGAAATCTATTGTGCACAACTGCAAGGCCTCGTGGACCTGGGAGGGCCATGGGCGGGTCAGGGTTGTGCCTAGCACTGTGAGAGAGCATTGGCAGGCGGGGGTGGGGGGGGTTAGCTAGTAGATGGGGCATGATTCTGATTCTCGTGTCCTCATGTCTGGTATGGGAGCAGCATCAAGCCATCATACTATTTGATATATTTAAATATGATACCTAAACATCAAATCTTTGTGTCAGTAAATGTTAGGGGGCTTAATTCACCTAATGTGTGTTTTGTTTTGTTTCCAATAGAACAAAGGCCAGAAGCAATGGGGTTTGCATTCTGTTCGAGAGTTTTATGTCCCTGATTTATTTATTTTTTGTTACATTTGTACCCCGCGCTTTCCCACTCATGGCAGGCTCTATGCGGCAGGCAATGGAGGGTTAAGTGACTTGCCCAAAGTCACAAGGAGCTGCCTGTGCCGGGAATCGAACTCAGTTCCCCAGGACCAAAGTCCACCACCCTAACCACTAGGCCACTCCTCCACTGTTGCTACTATTTGAGATTCCATGTAGAAGTCAGCCCTTGCAGATCACCAATGTGGCCGTGCAGGCTTCTGCTTCTGTGAGTCTGACGTCCTGCACGTACATGCAGGACGTCAGACTCACAGAAACAGAAGCCTGCGCAGCCTTCTACATGGAATGTTGCTAGTGGAATAGCAACATTCCATGTAGAATCTCCAATAGTAGCAACATTCCTTGTAGAATCTCAAATAGTAGCAACATTCCATGTAGAATCTCCAATAGTAGCAACATTCCATGTAGAATCTCCAATAGTATCTATTTTATTTTTGTTACATTTGTACCCTGCGCTTTCCCACTCATGGCAGGCTCAATGCGGCTTACATGAGGCAATGGAGGGTTAAGTGACTTGCTCAGAGTCACAAGGAGCTGCCTGTGCCGGGAATCGAACTCAGTTCCCCAGTTCCCCAGGACCAAAGTCCACCACCCTAACCACTAGGCCACTCCTCCAGTCAAGATGTTGTGAGAAATGAGGAGGGACAATAGCCCCTTCTTAAAGTGGAGCTTGAGCATCAACTATATACTTTGATAAATAAATATTATGCGCCGAATGCTGCTCAAGGTTTATTTTTTGGAAGCCTTGGTCAACTCATCCAAGAGGGCAGAAAGTGGGCTTATCATTGGACGGGATTTTAATATAACCTTAAAATACTTATTTGGACAGCACAGCTTGGGTAGGAGAATATGGCAAGGCAGAAAGGAGGAAAAATATACAATCTCCCCTCAGACTGGGATTTAATTGATATCTGGAGATTCCACCATCCTAGCGGTAGGGATTATACGCATAACACAACATAACACAAAAATCTTCTCCACCATAACCACACCTGTCTCCCAAAACTTGAAGATTCTAGGAGTCACCATTGATCGAAACCTTACTCTTGACGCCCACGTGAAAAACACGATGAAAAGGATGTTCTACTCCATGTAGAAACTCAAAAGAGTAAAACCTTTCTTCCCGAGATACGTATTCCGTACCCTGGTACAGTCAATGGTAATAAGTCATATTGATTACTGCAATGCACTGTACGCAGGCTGCAAAGAGGAGAACATCAAGAAACTCCAAACTGCCCAGAATACTGCAGCCAGACTCATATTTGGGAAACCTAAATATGAAAGTGCAAAACCCTTAAGAGAGAAACTCCACTGGCTCCCACTTAAGGAACGTATTACATTTAAGATCTGCACACTGGTACACAAAATCATCCACGCAGACGCCCCAACTTACATGTTAAACCTTGTGGACCTACCTCCCAGAAACGCCACAAAATCATCCCGCAAATTTCTCGACCTGCACTTCTCCAGCTGCAAAGGACTAAAATACAAGCTGATGCATGATACCACCTTCTCGTACATGGGCACAAAGTTGTGGAACACATTACCTAGAAACCTGAAAACAATCAATGAAACAACTATCTTTCGCAAATCCCTCAAGACATATCTCTTCAACAAAGTATACAATGAAGACCCAGAACCTTACTAATCCACTGCTGAAAACCTACCGTCTACTATACCTAATAAATGCCTTCCTTCTACTCTTTACTTCTTCGCTTAACTAATCTCTATACAACAATAATTGTACCTGACATCCAAGAATAATTGTGTTAACAAAACTATGTAAGCCACTTTGAGCCTGCAAATAGGTGGGAAAAAGGTGGGATACAAATGCAATAAATAAATAAATAAAAAATTATTCTAGAGTTCACGACACCTGCTCTAGAACTGATATGCGAATGGTAGGTAAGGATTTGTATTCATTGTTGGGCACCTCAAATACGTTATTACTTGTATGGTCAGCTCATGTCCCCTTTACGCTATATCAATGTCCTTAGTGGTGGAATCTCAGGATGAAATATTGGCGGCTGGATGGTGGCTTATTTTTGGATCCCTAAAATGTTTTGCAGTTAGAGAAGGAATGGAAGGAGTACTTTGGAATTTAGGGGACTTTTACTACGGTGTGTTATACGAGCTCACGATTAACGAGCTCTAAATGATAAGACGTCCATAGGAATATAATGGGCATTTTATCATTTAGCGCATATCGTTAGAATGCGCTAAATCTGTTAGCGTACCTTAGTAAAATGACCCCTTAATGATTTAGAAGAGATTTTGCCTCCAATATTTTGGGAGGACCTAAAAGCTGTCATGAGGGGTAAGGTTATAGCTGTGGCAACTCACAGTCGAAAGGAGCAATCTCAAAAGAAAAATGTCTTGAGGCAGCAGTTGTTATCAGCTTAAGAATATAAGCATGGTGGAGTATCTTGCACCTTGCTGCCTCAAACAGAAAAAATTTGCGTTGAATTACAGGAGATGAACCTTGAAGGTATTAGTGAAAAGCTAAAAAATCTTGCAGAAGGAATACTTTGAGTTGGCCAATAGGGCAGGAAGGTTGATAGCTCATAAGCTGAAAAAACGAGCGCAGAGAAATTCCATTTTGAGGTTCTTAGATATTGGGGGGGGGGGGGGGGGGGGGGGACAAGATTGACTATCATTACAGCAAAATCAGCAGATGTTTGTTAAATTTTACCAAATCTTATATAAACCAGAGCAGCAGATGCCTCCTGAAGAGATAGACTGTTTTTTTATAAGCAGGGCCGCTGAGAGGGGGGGCAGGGGAGACAAAATTCCCCGGGTCCAGGCCTCCAAAGGGAGCCCAGCGCCGCAGTCCCCTCCACCCGTCCCCCTCCGTCCACCAAATCATGCAGTCTGCAGATTGCCTCCCTTCGGGCCTTTCCTCCCAGTGTCCTGCCCTCTCGCAAGTTACGTCAGACGAGGGCGGGACACGGGGAGGGAAGGCCCGAAGGGAGGCGATCTGCAGATTGCCGCTGCTCCGCTTCTTTCACACAGAGCGAGGTCGAGGTGAGGTGCTATGATTTGAATTCAGGGGGTCCCGAGGGAGGGAAGGCCTGAAGGGAGGCGATCTGCAGACTGGCGCTGCTCTGCTTCTTTCACACAGAGCGAAGTCGAGGTGAGGTGTTATGATTTGAATTCAGGGGGGCCCGGCCCGGTGGTGGATGGAGGGGGACAGGTGGAGGGGACTGCGGCGCCGGGATCCCTTTGGAGGGATCGACTTAGGGGCCCAGTCCGGTGGTGGACAGAGGGGGGCGGGGCCCCGGGGGTGGCCTTGCCCCGGGTCTGGCCCAGTCTCTCGGCGGCCCTGTTTGGAAGGGTTTGAATTGTCCAAATTGGCACTGGCAGAGGCCATGACGGAGGATGAAGTCCCTTGGGTCATCTTCCTCCCAGTGTGTGACGGTGGTCAAAAAACCAATCATGATGCTAGAAATTATTAGGAAAGGGATAGAAAATAAGAGCATGGATATTATAATGCCTCTATATCACTCCATGGTGCAACTGCACCTTGAGTATTGTGAGCAATTCTGATCGCCATATCTTTAAAAAGATATAGCAGAATTAGAAAAGGTTCAAAGAAAAGCAACCAAAATAAATAAGGGTTGGAACTCCTCTTATATGAGGAAAGGCTAAAGAGGTTAGGAATCTTCAGCTTGGATAAGAGACACTGAGGAGAATATGCTAAAGGTCTACAAAATAGTAAGTGGTGTAGAATGGGTAAATGTAAATCGATTTTTTTTCACTCGTTCAAAAAGTTCAAAGACTAGAGGATACTTTTAAAACAAATAGAAGGAAATATTTTTTCACTCAACAAATAGTTAAGCTTTGGAACGTGTTGCCAGAAGATGTGGTATCAGTGGTTAGTATATCTGGGTTTAAAAAAGGTTTGGACAAGTTCCTGGAGGAAAGATCCATAGGTTCTATTGAGACAGACATGGAGAAAGCCACTGCTTGTCCCTGGGATGAGTAGAGTGAATCTTGCTACTATTTAGGATTCTGTCATATTCTCGTTACCTAGATTGGAAACAGGATACTGTGCTAGATGGACCATTGGTCTGACCCAATATGGCTATTCTTATGACCTTAAGGATTTACCCCACGGGAAAGCCCCAGGATTAGATGGATGCACCATTAAATTTTACAAGCTTTTAAAGAATTATTTGGCAAAGCCCTTGACTAAGATGTTAACAGTTTGGGTGAGGGGTCTGTGTTGCCACATTCATGGCACCTGGTGGGGGTGACACTTATTTTAAAGCTGGGGAAAGATTCCACAAATTGTGGATTATATCCATCCATATCTTTGTTAGATACAGACTATAAATTTTTAACTAAAATTATGGCTAAACAGTGATGACGTCTGGGTTTATTTTGAGTCAACAAACGTTTGACAATATTATGCAATCCTCTCCCCTTCCCACCCCACAAACAAAGTGCGTCTGCTCAAGCCCCCACCCATTTACCTCTGTAGGCCCCTGGGCCTATCTGGAGAAGTCCCTGGTGGTCTAGGGGGAAATCAGGCCAGAGCAATGCCCACTCACCCCTGCCTGGCGCCAGCCTCCAAATCAAAATGGCTGCCGTGATCTCTATCAGCAGTCTGTGGTACTTCAAGTCTCATGCAGGTTCTGACTGAATAGTGGCTCTGGTGTCCAAGGCATCCATAATGGCCTGGCACGGACTATCCTGGGCTATTTTAGCCAACAACAGTCAGCATTTATGAAAATGCTGACCACTGCCAACTGAATATCTGGCGAGATATGTCCTTTTAATTTGTTGAACGGTAAATCGATATTAAACATCAAATAAAGTATCCTGATATTTAGGTAAATTTAAAGTGGGATGCAGAGATCTGAGAAAGGCTCTAGGTCAGTTCCCACCCATAACTTAAAAAAAAAAATTACAAAATGCACTTGGACAATTAATCTCCGTCCCCTTCCAGAGCATTTGGGGGGGGGGCAAAGATCCCCCCAAACATCACCGTTTACACATCCCTTTCCACTTCCAGACATGCAGTTCATATAGAGGGGCGATGCCCCCCCACACCCCCTCTAACTCTGAATTTTACCCACAAACTGTGCTAGGTTTCCCTATAATAATCAGCCCCTGAAAACGACACACCGTTATTATACCTCCTCTGTGTAAATCCGTATGATGGCGCGGACAAATGATCCTCGCAGCGCCACAACCCCGGTGCCTTCCCGCTTTCTCAACCTCCTGTAACCATTCAAAAAAAGCAGCACCGAACACTCACACAGCGCAACGTGATGCACCGCTTTGCCTCATGGGGAAAAAAACGTCGCCGATAAGAGAGTGAAAAGAAAAGACGATAAGGTTTTTTTTTTAAAAAAAAAAGGATATTGGGGGTGGGAAAAGTCCCAGTGGGAATAGCCCTAGGTGGGTGCTGTCCAGGGGGGAATTGGTGGGTCGGAACTGTCCTGATAACATCAATTGAAAGAAAAAAGTATTTCACAAACAAACAGCATATGAAAAAAAGGGTACCCTGCTCTTTAATACAGTGCCTACAAGAATTATCCGTACGCGGACCACTTTCTCCATGGCGTCCACAGTGTGTGATGAGCCATAAAAAATAGGGATTGTTGGAGAATACTAGAGAGTATAGGTCTATTAACTTTTTTTGTATGGCAATTTCTTTTTGAATCATTGCCTCTACTTTTTACACGCACCTTGTACTTGCTCTAACATCTGCTCCTTTCACTTTGTGTGGGCAAGACAGGAAGTGGGTTCCTGCTCAATGAAGCACATATACACAAGTAAACACACCTCCTCGCCACTGGTATTTTCCGCTCTAGCTTGCTGCAGAAACAAAAACAAAAAAAACCACACCTCTTTATAGGTTATTCTGGTCTGTGTATTTCCTGCTTTCTTTGGTGTTCAAAAGTACCTAGCAGGAATGTCTTATAGGTGCAAAAGCTGCATTGCTTCAGCCGGGGCCAATGCAAGGGTATTGGATACACTAGATGACTTTTCTGCTTTGAACTGCGCCACACCGTCTACCAATGGCCGCTCAGCACAGTTCTCCCTCCTACCAGTGGCAACAGCTCATTTCATTAGATCTCTTTCCCCCTATCCAGTACCTTTGCTTCTCCAACAGCACCTCCCTCTCTGTTGCCTCCCTTGTTACTTCCTTTCCTTGCATCCAGGAGGTCTATTATTATTTGCTACATTTGTATCCCCCGTTTTCCCACCCTTTGCAGGCTCAATGTGGCTTACATAACCGTTAATGGCGTATAGGTGTAAGTAATGCTTGGTATACCCCTAAATAATGCCTTAGAGTGCACTGGCTTCCGGTCAGATACTGCATTCAGTTCAAGCTTCTCCTTCTTACCTACAAATGCACTCAGTCTGCAGCCCATCATTACCTCTCTACCCTCATCTCCCCTTACGTTCCCACCCGTAACCTCCGCTCACAGGACAAATCCCTCCTCTCAGTACCCGTCTCCAACACCAGGCTCCGCCCATTCTGCCTCGCCTCACCCTATGCTTGGAATAAACTTCCTGAGCCCGTACGCCAAGCCCCCTCCCTGCCCATCTTCAAATCCTTACTCAAAGCCCACCTCTTCAATGTTGCTTTCGGCACCTAACCTTTATACCTATCAGGAAATCTAGACTGCCCCAATCTGACGACCCCTACTTGACTGTTTGTACATTTACCTTTAGATTGTAAGCTCTTTGAGCAGGGACTGTCCTTCTATGTTAAATTGTACAGCGCTGCGTAACCCTAGTAGCGCTTTAGAAATGTTAAACCGTAGTAGTACTTGATAATGGATTTCTAAGTAAACAGTCTGCCCTGCATTAACATAAACCACATGCACGCTTATGGAAACATTGGAATCACTGACATTTTTTAAAGAAGTTGAATTATCCCATAACTTAAACTTTGCCATTAGGTGTGAAATTCCTTCAAAAAGGTGGTAAATAAATCCTAATAAATAAATAAAATAGTACACGAGTCTGGTCGATCTCTCAACACACATCACCGTAGCCTGGAAAATAGTTACTGCAGTAGCACATATACCTCAACTATGCTTTATACATAGTAACATAGTAGATGACGGCAGAAAAAGACCTGCGCGGTCCATCCAGTCTGCCCAACAAGATAAACTCACATGTGCTACTTTTTGTGTATACCTTACCTTGATTTGTACCTGTCCTCTTCAGGGCACAGACCGTATAAGTCTGCCCAGCACTATCCCCGCCTCCCAACCACCAGCCACGCCTCCCACCACCGGCTCTGGCACAGACCGTATAACAAATATAGAATGCCTTATTGAGCTCTATTAATAAAATACGTCTGCTTGCCCCTTCCTCTGGTTCTACTACTTTCTCTCCCTTCTGAAGCCGAAATTAACCAGTTCTAGTTCTTGGAGCTCCCGACAGTGTTCCTTCCACCCGCTTCTCCTTACGAAAGGGCAAATAAAGGATTGTCTACCAAATTACTTTGCGAAGTAACATTAAATCCAGCAAAAAAGTTTCTCAGACTCTCAAACATAACAGCAGCAATTCTGAACACACAAATATCAGTAACTCTACCTTTAAAAAGGCAGTAGTGTATATACAGAACTGCAATATTGGAAAAGCCAGACAAGTCAGACTCCTATGGATCCATACATTTTCAATATGGTAATACTAGAGCCCAGCTTAAGGAACAGGTTATTTTGAGTTAGTCTTCACTGAAGCAAACTTGTGCCACCACAAGCTGGATAGGCAGTGTCTAAAAAGGTGGAGGATAACTCGAGTTCAATGCGGCTTATATTTGAAAATACAGTGAGACAGAATAATAGAATTCAAGGTGGAGGATAACTCGAGTTCAGTGCGGCTTATATTTGAAAATACAGTGAGACAGAATAATAGAATTCAAGGTGGAGGATAACTCGAGTTCAATGCGGCTTATATTTGAAAATACAGTGAGACAGAATAATAGAATTCAAGGTGGAGGATAACTCGAGTTCAGTGCGGCTTATATTTGAAAATACAGTGAGACAGAATAATAGAATTCAAGGTGGAGGATAACTCGAGTTCAGTGCGGCTTATATTTGAAAATACAGTGAGACAGAATAATAGAATTCAATTATATCATGGAAGCAAGTAGACGGATGTGTCTGAAACATTTAACAAAGTTGAGATTATATACCCAACTGGGCATTTTAAAGTCTGTCCTTTAATGATGCCATATGTTCAGAAATCACAGCCATATGAATAGACATGCACATATCTGAACAGGCATCCATGCACACACTGCAAAAGTAAACAACTTCTACAGAGTACATTCAAAACTTAATTTTTATTTTCTCATTTTCATCTTCCAAAATTCTAGGCAGCAGATGTACAGATCAGTAGAACCCAAAGCAGTCCAAAACAAGTAAAGTCAGAAACAGCACAGTATCTACCTAATCTGTTCAACCACCCTTAGGATTCACCTTTGGTTTAAAAAGCAAAGCCATGTGCATTTAAGGACTGGATAAACACATTAAAACAATAATGAAACAGTGATGGAATATTTTTTTTGTTACATTTGTACCCCGCACTTTCCCACTCATGGCAGGCTCAATGCGGCTTACATGGGGCAATGGAGGGTTAAGTGACTTGCCCAGAGTCACAAGGAGCTGCCTGTGCCTGAAGTGGGAATCGAACTCAGTTCCTCAGGACCAAAGTCCACCACCCTAACCACTAGGCCACTCCTCCACTCACATAGAAGTCACTCTGAGCCAAAAGATTTATTTTCCACTGAACATAATTAACTTTGTATGAACTTGGCCACATTTAGACTGACTATGGACAGAACCTTTGCATGAAGGAAGCCTTTTTTATAATATACCACTGCATTCCACAAAACAAAAGGAGCTGTCTCTTAAAGCCCAAGGCAAATACTTCTCTAGGATTTTAGTCATTTCAGTTCACACTGCATATACACTGTTGCTCTGCCTCTGCCTAGAATCTGGCAGTTCCTTAATTCCTTAAACATAAACCAAGAACATTTAAACTCCTACCTTTATTACAAGTCTTGACAACTAATCCTCAAGCATTCTCCTCCTAAGGGGTTTCTCCTAAAGCTATCTTTCTGGGTGGTCTTTAGTCTGAGCTCCATGCTTGTCCTCTGCCTCTCCTGTTTGTCTTCTCTGCAGATAGCCTGGCTTTTTCTTGCATTCTTCAGCACACTGCCTAATTAGCTGCAGGTTCTTAATGGACTTCACATGTGGGCTGTGACTGATTGCCTCTGTAGCTCACTTCCTGTCAAGACTCCCAAGAACTAAAACTTCCAGTGTTCCTATGCTCTGGAACTCTCTCTAGTGTTCAACCAATGTTTAAAAAAACAGTGGCATAAATGTATGGACGATAGGAATGACTCTGAAGCCACACATTGCAACCAGATTAAGTGATATTCTGAAGCATTAGCACTCATTGACAACAGAGGCTGAAGATTGTTCTCTACCCTAGCCTTCATTTTGAAAATGCAGCAGAGATAGGAAGGCCACAGGGGGAGAGCTGGCAAACAATTCAGACTCCTTTACCACTGCTCTCCTTATTAACCAGGAATCCTTACTCAGGAGTAAGAATATCAAACAACGATCTGTGCTGCCTCCAACAGATAATAGGTGGCAGTATTGGCAATCATATCTCTATATATAAAAGGCACCTCCAACGTTCTAAATTTGTAGTTGCAAGATCCCATGAGTGTCTGCCCCACCACCGCGTCACAACGTGATGACGTTGAGGGCGGAGCAATGACACTCAACAAATCAGATTGTCATTCGGTAATCTCTGTTTCCACTCCCCAATGCAGCCGTCATTCCCATATACTCAAAACCAACCAACATCGGCGCTGGACCCTGTCCCCCCGCCCACAGTCCCCCTCACCCACCCTCCCATAGCCGCTCGCTCACCGTTCCACCGCCCTCCTTCTCCTCTCCGACTCCAGCCATGGTGCATGACGATTACTACACACAAGCAAGGAAGCCCATTGGTTAATCTCTGTTTCCACTTCCCAACACAGCCGTCATTCCCATACACTCAAAACCAAGCACACAGACGTTTTTTTTTCTTCCGATGAGCACACACACACACACACACATTCACTCTCTCACACACACTCACTCTCACATACACTCTCTCAAACATACACACTCCAAGGAAAACCTTGCTAGCGCCAGAAACGGGCATTTTTTAATAGTCTAGTAATATGGACAGCCAATGACTCTGTCCATTCCACTTTTATCATAATTGCCCTTTTGAAAATTAAATGCTGCTATAGTAGATTTTTTTTAGTGACTTCACTCCAGTTATTAAGTCAAATTTGATCATGTTATGATCAATGTTTCCCAGAAGACCCAACACCCTTATTTCATGTACTAAGTCCTGCAATCCACTAAGGACTAGATCTAAAATAGCTCCCCCTCTTGTTGAACCTATAAAAGTTGCTCCAAGAAGCAGTGGAGGAGTGGCCTAGTGGTTAGGGTGGTGGACTTTGGTCCTGGGGAACTGAGGAACTGAGTTTGATTCCCACTTCAGGCACAGGCAGCTACTTGTGACTCTGGGCAAGTCACTTAACCCTCCATTGCCCCATGTAAGCCGCATTGAGCCTGCCTTGAGTGGGAAAGCGCGGGGTACAAATGAAACAAAAAAAAAATTTTTACTTCCCTAGCGCTCGCCGATGTAACATGTATCCAGTCAATATTGGGGTAATTGAAATCATCTGCAAAAAAAACAAGGAAAATGTGTAAGGAAGGGGACCAGAAACGTACTAAATTTATGAAAAATTGTGAAGAAAAAAGACCTCAGTCAAAACCGAGTTGAGTGGGGGGGGGGGGGGGGGCAGAGGGAAAAGAGAAAAAGAGACCTGGAGCAAAGTGGAGGGGGCAGATGTTGGAGAGAGAGGGAGAGAGGACCAGGGGGGGAAAGAGAATGGACTAACAGAAGGAGGGAGAAAGAGATGCCAGAGCTGGGGGGGGGGGGGGGGAGGAACAGGAGGAAGGAACATAGGAAGGGACAGAGACACAGAAGGGAACAAAGGGGCAGGGACACAGAAGGGCAATACTGGACAAAAGGGGAGGAATAGGGACACAGAGGGGGCAGATGTTGGAGAGAGAGGGAGAGAGGACCAGGGGGGGAAAGAGAATGGACTAACAGAAGGAGGGAGAAAGAGATGCCAGAGCTGGGGGGGGGGGGGGGGGGAACAGGAGGAAGGAACATAGGAAGGGACAGAGACACAGAAGGGAACAAAGGGGCAGGGACACAGAAGGGCAATACTGGACAAAAGGGGAGGAATAGGGACACAGAGGGGAATGCTGGACAAAGTAAGCTATGAACGAAGAGAGGAGATACTGAACAATGGGGGGGGGGGGGGTACACAGCAGGGAGACATTGGACAGGACAGATAGGGACACTCAGAAAAGATAAATGCTGGACATAAAGAGGAAGTGTTGGGCAGACTGGATGGACCACGTGGGTCTTTATCTGCCATTATCTACTACGTTACTACATTACTGGTTTCCCTTTTCGTCCCTTCCCCATCCTCCCCATTATTACTTATGTAGGTTTTATTATTTATTGCATTTGTATCGCACATTCCCCCCACCTATTTGCAGGCTCAATGTGGCTTACATAGATTTGTTGACGTTATCATATCAGGGAAACAGATATGGTTGGTACAGTGTAGCGGAAGGGAAGGGGGAAGAAGGAAGAGAGTGATTAGGTTAGTTATAGAGGTGGGTTTTCATGATTGATTGGACAGTTGTATTAGCTTAATATTACTGCATTGGCGTCTGCCTCTGCGGTGCACTGTAAGCCACATTGAGCCTGACGCTGTTGGGAAAATGTGGGGTACAATTGAGATAATAAATAAATAAATTACTGGCATCGACCATAATGTGCAAGGGCAGCTCTTAATAATCACAAGTCTAAAAAAACTCTACAAAATTAGAAAATCAATTACCAAAAACTCTCCCCCCGGTCCTCAAACCCTACATTCAAAAAAAGAAAATAATTCAATTACAATACTGGCCACCAGCCAAAATTTAATCTCAGAATTGCTTCATATAAATCGATCATATACAATTGTTTTATATACAGCTTCAAAGTCTCATATAATGATCACTTAATCTCCAGCAGATGAGTAAACGTGTCCGACAGGGGTTTCTTGTTTCGCCATTCCAGCTGCTTCAGGGGAAATCTGTGACTTGACCGGATTGCTCCGCCAACATGAACGGAAGTGGATATTTACTTTAGGGTCTGTGACTCCTACGGGGCTTAACGTTGCCATAGACTGGAGATCCTTTCTTTGAAGCTGTGATGATGTCATTACGTTGATGACATCAGCTGGGAAGGTTATTAACGCTGACGTTTTTCTGTGTCCCGCAGCCATCTTTGTTTGAGAAAAGCCGATTGAGTACTGCAGTTTGATCAAGTCACAGATTTCCCCTGAAGCAGCTGGAATGGCGAAACAGGGAACCCCTGTCGGGCACTTTTACTCATCTGCTGGAGATAAGTGATCATTATATGAGACTGTTTGAAATTGTATATAAAACAATGCTATATGATCGATTTATATGAAGCAATTCTGAGATTACGTTTTGACGAGTGGCCAGTATCGCAATTGAATTATTTTCTTTTTTTGAATGTAGGGTTTGAGGACCAGGGGAGAGTTCTTGGTAATTAATTTTTTAATTTTCTAATTTTGTATAATTTTTTTGACGCACAATTATGGAGAGCTGCCCTTGCAAATTACAGTGGATGCCAGTAGGGCTGGACTTGGTTTTGACGGAGGTCTTTTTTCTCAACAATTTTTTGTGAATTTACTACATTTCTGGTCCTCTTCCTTACACCCTATGAGATAGCATTTTTTTGTGTTGGCAATTGAAATACTGTTGGCAATTTTGCTAGCTTTCCTAACTTCCGTTATCGTTTCTTCATCTGTGTTCGTTCTGGCCTGGCAGATGGTAGTACAGTCGTACCAATATATTCTTTGGCATTACTTTTGACTCATAACCACTTGTAACCACTCGCCTCCACCTACCCTCCTCTCCTCCTTCCTGTACACATTAATTGATTTGATTTGCTTACTTTATTTATTTTTTGTCTATTAGATTGTAAGCTCTTTGAACAGGGACTGTCTTTCTTCTATGTTTGTGCAGCGCTGCGTATGCCTTGTAGTGCTATAGAAATGCTAAATAGTAGTAGTAGTACTTGTGACCTGCATTGGCCACTGTTGGAAACAGGATGCTGGGCTTGATGGACCTTCGGTCTGTCCCAGTGTGGCAACACTTATATACTTATGTACTTGGGATTCTGAATGGAATCTTGCTACTCTTTGGGATTCTATATAGAATGTTGCTACACTTTGAAATTCTGCATGGAATCTTGTTATTCTTTAGAATTCTAGAATCTTGCTACTCTTTGGGGTTCTACATGGAATGTTGCTACTATTTGGGTTTCTGCCAGGTACTTGCCCCTATGTCTTGCCCCATCCTTGGCCACCTTTAAATCTAGACTGAAAGCCCACGCTTTTGACTCTTAACCACTTGTAACCACTCACCTCCACCTACCTTCCTCTCCTCCTTCCTGTACACATTAATTGATTTGATTACTTTATTTTTTTGTCTATTAGATTGTAAGCTCTTTGAACAGGGACTGTATTTCTTCTATGTTTGTGCAGCGCTGCGTACGCCTTGTAGCGCTATAGAAATGCTAAATAGTAGTAGTAGTAGTAGTACTTTCCCTTCACACATGGAATTTCTATCCATTCCATGTTGCTGCCTGTTTCCTGCAGGATTTTAATTTTGTTTGATGAGGCCTTTCAGCAGAGGCTTATCATCATGCTTACACCCTGCCACATCCTGCTCCCTCCAATGCAAACCTTTTGTTGAAGGGGGAAGGATGCATCAGGGTTTGAGCATGGGTCTATGCTGGAAGATCCCATCCTGCACTGAGAGCAGCTTTACCGTCCTACTCTGCTCCTGTCCAGAGCTGCACTACCTCCCTACCCCCCCGTTCCCAAAAAAATAATTCTGCCACCCTAGGCAGATGCCTAGTCCAGTTAGGGGCCGGGCTGGCCCTGGAGCCAAGAGGCACGAATGATAATTGGGGGAGAAGTGTAAGGTTGAAGGTTCACCTACGACATCTAATACCATTGCACCAGCCCTCTTTGAAATAAGTTTGCTAAAAACATGTTGGTATTCCTTGAAACTCCAACAGTTAGCTCAAGGTTATGTGTGTTTTGGGAAGAATGTAAATCCTGAAGATGAAATATATCTGCCTTCCACTTGTAAAAAGTCCATTCATACCATACCAGAACATGCTCCTTTGATATCTTTGCTAGCCTCTCTCAGGGGTTGAGTTGCATAAACTACAACAGCAACGCCAAAAAGCATAGATCTATCTATCTACTTAACATTTCTATAGCGCTACAAGGCATACGCAGCGCTGTACACCATACACAGAAGACAGTCCCTGCTCAAAGAGCTCACAATCTAAATATGGAATGTTGCTAGTGGAATAGCAACATTCCATGTAGAATCTCAAGTAATAGCAACATTCCAGAATCTCAAATAGTAACAACATCCCATGTTTCACTGCACTAACCACTAGGCTACTCCTCCACTAGCAACATTCCATCTAGAAGTCTGCCCTTGCAGATCAGCAACGCGGCCGCGAAGGCTTCTGTTTCTGTGAGTCTGACGTTCTGCAAGTACGTGCAGGACGTCAGACTCACAGAAACAGAAGCCTGAGCGGCCGCGTTGCTGATCTGCAAGGGCAGGCTTCTACATTACTACTACTACTTATCACTTCTATAGTGCTACAAGGCATACGCAGCGCTGTACACCATACATGAAAAGACAGTCCCTGCTCAAAGAGCTTACAATCTAGATAAGACAGGTAAACAGACAGAACAATTAAGGGGGTAAGGGAATAAAGAGGTGAGGACAAAGGACAGGGTAAGTGAGTTAGGAGTCAAAAGCAGCGGTAAAGAGGTGGGTTTTGAGTTTGGACTTGAAAACGGCTAAAGATGGGGCTAGACGCACAGGCTCGGGAAGTCCATTCCAGGCGTGAGGTGCAGCAAGATAAAAGGAACGGAGTATTGAATTAGCGGTAGAGGAGAAAGGGACGGATATGAGAGATTTATCAACAGAACGGAGCACTCAAGGGGGAACGTAGGGGGAGACAAGAGTGGAGAGGTGCTGAAAAAGCACAGGCAGGATAACGCTGCAGCCACAAAATACACAGTCGCTGGGAAACAACCAAGAAGGCTTGTTTTGGGTATCAATAAACTTGTTTTGAAGCTCTTACTCTAGTGCTTGGGCTGGTCATTTGGGCTCGGTCTTGGAAGTCATTTTGTCATCCTGCAATCCCTGCGCTGCTTCCTTTGGATTTTCATAGAGGCTGAATTCTGCTACTACTACTACTTATCATTTCTATCGCTACTAGACGTACGCAGCGCTGTACACTTGAACATGAAGAGACAGTCCCTGCTTGGCAGAGCTTACAATCTAATTAGGACAGACAAACAGGACAAATAAGAGAAAAGGACAAAGAGTAGCAAGATTCCGCGTAGAATCCTAAAGAGTAGCAACATTCCGGAATCCCAAAGACTACTACTTATCATTTTTATAGTGCTACTAGATGTACGCAGTGCTGTACACTTGAACATGAAGAGACAGTCCCTGCTCGACAGAGCTTACAATCTAATTAGGACAGACAAACAGGACAAACAAGAGATAAGGGAATATTAAGGTGAGGATGATAAAATAAGGGTTCTGAACAACTGAATAATTTATTTTTATTTATTTATTTGCATTTGTATCCCACATTTTCCCACCTATTTGCGGGCTCAGTGTGGCTTACAATACATTGTAAATGATGGAAGTACAATTGGTTGCAGTACAATTATGGGTTACATTGTGAAGAGTTATATAAGACAGAGTAATTTCAGGATATTATTAGGGAATAGAACAGTGGAATGTAACAGTGGTGAGTTGAGAGGGGGACAAAACAGTATCGAGGGAACAGGGAGGTTTGACAATTTTATCTGTGGGTAGGGTTTAAGAGTGGTGAGAGCGCGGGAGAAGAGATTTCAGAGAGTGTATTGGTGCGTGTCTATGAGATTGTATGGGCTTCATGTGTTTAAAGCAGCATCTAAACGGTGGGCTTTTAGCTTAGATTTGAAGACGGCCAGAGATGGAGCTTGACGTACCGGCTCAGGAAGCCTATTCCAGGCATATAGTGCAGGAAGATAAAAAGAACAGAGTCTGGAGTTAGCGGTGGAGGAGAAGGGTGCAGATAAGAGAGATTTACCCAGTGAACGGAGTTCCCGGGGAGGAATGTAGGGAGATGTAGGAATGTTTTGGTTGTGGCACCTGTTTGAATTTTTATACATTTTCTTTTCACATATAAACAGCATTGCCAAGTGAGGCCGGACTGCTCGCCCCGATCGTTGCTGTTCCCGTTGTTCTCATTGCGCTGATCATTGGCGGTGTCGTATTTTGCTGGCGGTACAAGCAAAGACAGATGGGTGAGTTACCAAGTTCATTTCACAAGTCTTTGGGCTGGTGCAGAGCTTTGGGATATATGTCCGGATTTCCTTTGCTGGACAGAGCTGCTGGGTACATCGTCGGTTCACGATTGTGATTCTGCAGCGAACTGAGCCAGCAATCAATTGCCCCCAAAGAAATTCCCCCTGGTTTGGCACAGGCTATGACCAGCTGGATCCTTTTACTTACTTGAATATGGGTCATATATTTGATATACTGCCTTTCTGTGGTACAATCAAAGAGCAGTTTACATATTGCATACAGGGGGGAAAGGGTCTTGATATATTGCCTTTCTGTGGTTTTTGCAACTACATTCAAAGCAGTTTACATAGTAAATACAGGTACTTATTTGTACCTGGGGCAATAGAGGGTTAGGTAACTTGCCCAGTCTCACAAGGAGCTGCAGTGGGAATTGAACACAGGTCCCCAGGATCAAAGTCCACTTCACTAACCACTAGGCTACTCCTCCACTAGCAACATTCCATGTAGAATCTCAAATAGGAAAAGGGAAATGGGACTTGATATACCGCCTTTGTGTGTGGTTACAATCAAAGTACTTTACATACTATATACAGGTACAAGTCACTTAACCCTTCATTGCCCCAGGTACAAATAAGTACCTGTATATACTACGTAAACCACTTGGAACGTAGTCGCAAAAACCACAGAAAGGCATTATATCAAGTCCCATAAACAAAATTCCATGCACAATCTCAAAGAGCAGCAACATTCCATGTAGAACCCCAAAGAATAACAAGATTCCAGAATCCCAGCCTATTTGAGATTCCACAGGGAATGTTGCTAGTGGAGGAGTAGCCTAGTGGTTAATGCAGTGGACTTTGATCCTGGGGAACTGAGTTCAATTCCCACTGCAGCTCCTTGTGACTCTGAGCAAGTCACTTAACCCTCAACTGCCCCAGGTAGAACTAAGTACCTGTATATAATATATAAACTGCTTTGAAAAACCACAGAAAGGCAGTATATCAAGTCCCATCCCCTTTCCCTTTTACTAAAGGGTTTCCTTGTGGCAACCCAGAACTACCGTTGGCCCAACGTGGGTGCTGGTGGTAGATTCACCCACAGCGCGCACCGTTTCCGGTGCTAGTGTAAAGAGTTTTAAATATTTTCACAGGGGGTTACCCAGCGGAAATCGGGCATCGCACGCTGCCCGGTTACCGCCAGACTAGTGTGGGAGCCTTACCGCCACCTCAGTGGGGTGGCGGTAAGTGCTCTTCCCAAAATGGCCGAGTGGCAAGCGTGAACTTTACCGCACAGCCATTTCTTTTTCGGCCTTTTTACTCGCTGCGGTAGAAGGGACCCTGGTGCTGGCAAGAACGCTTGGCTACCACTGCTAGTGCAGGGCCCTTTTTACTGTGCTTTAGTAAATGGGCCCTTTCCTGCTTATGTAGGAGGTAGTAAATGCTCCCACATTGATCATTTTTCATGTCATAAGCTAACGCTAACATTAGCACACAATCAGAAAGTGAAACAATGGAAAAAGGCCCAAATTATGGGTTCAGTAGAAAATGGCTCAGCAATGATTTCACGTTACTGTTAAGTTTGTTTTTAAATGTTTACAATGTCACAATGCTTTGTAGTTTGTTACAGCTTTTTATAGTGCACCTCAGTTTTCAAATGTCACACGTTTTTCCTTTTTTTTCCAAAGCAAGGTCCAACTTATGTTTAAACGAAGAAACACAACCAGAGAGAACAGATCAAGGTAAGCTACGCAAATTCACATCCTGGGCAGATGCAAATCACAATTTATTTATTACATTTGTATCCCACCTATTTGTAGGCTCAATGTGGCTTACATAGTGCCGGAGAGCTGTTTTCAGATTCCGGAGTAAACAAATACAAGGTGATGCTGTGGTTGGATAAGGTTCATGTGGTAGGACCACGTGAAGAAATCGTACAACGGAAGAGTTGTGTGATGACCATTACGAACGTTAGTGTAGTTGTGTCGCAGAGATCAGGCATTTACGTTGGGTCAGGGTATGCCTTTTTGAACAGGTGGCTCTTAAGTGTTTTCCTGAAGTGTAAGTGGTCGTATGTAGTTTTCAAGTCTTTTTGGTAGTGCGTTCCACAGTTGTGCGCTGATGTAGGAATAACTGGATGCGTAAGTTGATTTGTAGTTGAGTCCTTTGCAGCTGGGGTAATGGAGATTTAGGTACATTTGTGTTGATTCGGATGTGTTTCTAGTAGGTAGGTCGATCAAGTCTGTCATGTAGCCCCGGTGCATCGCTGTATATAATTTTGTGAATCATAGTGCAGATTTTGAAGGCAATGCGTTCTTTGATTGGGAGCCAGTGTAGTTTTTCCGCACAAAGCGATTAATCTATCATAAATACAGAACATGGGAGTGAATTCCGAAGCATCTGATTGACTCGGACACAGGCAGGACTGTACCAAGCTGTAGTTCCATCCTGTGCAATTTGCCCACTGGTGCCCTTTCCTCTGCTCACTCCATTACTTCCTGTTTCCTCTCTGGCAAGGCGTGGCAGAAGGAAGCCTGCAAGGCCAGTGCAGGCAGCAAATGTGAATCGCTGCTGCTGCTGGCAGTTCACAGGTAGAGCTGGGAGGGGAGGGAGGGTTCAGAGAGTTGTTCAGTGGAGGAGCGGCTGATGCTGGATTTGGGGACAAAGAAGAGGGAGACAGGGGAGTGAGGCTAAAGCGCTACTCGACAGAGCTTACAATCTAATTAGGCCAGACAAACAGGACAAACAAGAGATAAGGGAATATTAAAATGAGGATGAGAAAATAAGGGTTCTGAACAAGTGAATAAGGGTTAGGAGTTAAAAGCAGCATCAAAAAGGTGGGCTTTTAGCTTAGATTTGAAGACGGCCAGAGATGGAGCTTGACGTACCGGCTCAGGAAGTCTATTCCAGGCATATGGGGCAGCAAGATAAAAAGAACGGAGTCTGGAGTTGGCAGTGGAGGAGAAGGGTGCAGATAAGGGAGATTTACCCAGTGAACAGAATTCCCTGGGAGGAATGTAGGGAGAGATGAGAGTGGAGAGGTACTGAGGAGCTGCACAGTGAATGCACTTATAGGTCAATAAAAGGAGTTTGAACTGTATGCGGAAACGGATAGGAAGCCAGTGAAGTGACTTGAGGAGAGGGCTAATACGAGTATAACGACACTGGCAGAATATTAGTTGTGCAGCAGAATTTTGAACAGATTGAAGAGGAGAGAGATGGTTAAAGTGGGAGACCTGTGAGAAGCAAGTTGCAATAGTCTAAGCGAGAGGTGATAAGAGTGTGGATGAGGGTTCTGGTAGTGTGCTCAGAAAGGAAAGGGCGAATTTTGCTGATATTATAGAGAAAGAAACGACAGGTTTTAGCAGTCTGCTGAATATGTGCAGAGAAGGAGAGGGAGGAGTCGAAGATGACCCCAAGGCAGTGGTGTGCTGGAGCCGGCTCGCTCCGGCTCGCAAGAGCCGCTTGTTAAATTTTGACAGCTCTTGCGAGCCGGTTGTTGTTCGGGGCGAGCCGGCTCCATTGCAGGAGGTAAGCATGACAGGAGGGTGCCATGCTTACCTCCCCTCCCGCTCCCAAACATGCCCAGCGATTGCCCTTCGCCCCCACCGTGCCCTCCCGCTCCCATCCATCTTTTTTAAATGCCTCCTCGCCGTTGAAGCGCCGCATTAAAGCCCTGCTGCTGCTGCCCAAGCTTTTCCTCCATTTGCTGTAGTTCTTCGCGTGAACTTCGTGCCCTTAGTCCCGCCTTCTGACGTATGACGTCATACGTCAGAAGGCGGGACTAAGGGCACGAAGTTCTCGCGAACTGCAGCAAACAGGGAGGGAAAGCTAGAGACAGGCAGCAGGACTTTAATGCGGCGCTTCAATGGCGAGGAGGTATTTAAAAAAGATGGATGGGAGCGGGAGGGGACGGTGGGGGCGAAGGGCAATCGCTGGGCATGTTTGGGAGCGGGAGGGGAGGGAGGAGAATCGCTGGACATGGATGGGAGCAGGAGGGAAGGGCAGGGGAGGGAGGAGAATCGCTGGACATGGCTGGGAGCAGGAGGGAAGGGAGGAGAATCGCTGGACATGGATGGGAGCGGGAGGGAAGGGAGGAGAATCGCTGGACATGGATGGGAGCAGGAGGGAAGGGCAGGGGAAGGAGGAGAATCGCTGGACATGGATGGGAGCGGGAGGGAAGGGCAGGGGAGGGAGGAGAATCACTGGACATGGCTGGGAGCAGGAGGGAAGGGAGGAGAATCGCTGGACATGGATGGGAGCGGGAGGGAAGGGCAGGGGAAGGAGGAGAATCGCTGGACATGGATGGGAGCGGGAGGGAAGGGCAGGGGAGGGAGGAGAATCGCTGGGCATGGATGGATAGAGGGGGGCAGGGCAGAGAAAACAATTGCTGGGCATGGATGGATAGAGGGAGGCAGAGGAGAGAAGACAATTGCTGGGCATGGATGGGTAGGGGGGCAGGGGAGAGAAGAGAATTGCTGGGTATGGATGGATAGAGGAGGACAGGGGAGAGAGGAGAGTTTCAGGACATGGATGGAGGGGAAGGCAAGAGAAATTCTGGACATGGATGGTGGGGAGGGAAGGGAAAGAGAAGAAATGCTGGACATGGAGGGAAGATAGAGGAAGGAGATTAGATGAGGGAAAAGGAAGTGAGGAGAGAAACTGCACATGGATGGAGAAAATAGGCAGAAGCTGGATCCACTGTACAGTCAAGTGTGCAGAGGACCAGAAATGAAGAAAGGAGGAAAGAAAAGAAATAAATGGAAAGGAAGCCCTGGAAACGGAGTCAAGGGAACAGATAGAGAGCAGCAGAATCAGATACTGGGCCAGCATGATCAGAGAAACAAAGTCACCAGACAACAAAGGTAGAAAAACATAATTTTATTTTCATTATAGTGTTTGGAATATGTCCACTTTGAGAATCAGGTGCTGAACATTAAAAGTTTATATTTATTTACTTATTTATGGCATTTTATCCCATATTAAACATGAATTAGATTGGAACCTGGGATCATTTAATTTTTTTTTCCTGGAGAGAGTAATGCAGTGCCCCTCCCCCTGGCTACAGCCAGCGCTACAATTTTGGGGGGGGGGCGCAGAGGTGGATGGGGGGGTGCAGAGGTGGATTGGGGGGTGGTGCAGTGGTGGACGGGGGGCGCCGAGGTGGACCGGGGAGAGAGCCTGTTGTTAAAATTTTACCAGCACACCACTGCCCCAAGGCTACGAGCTGATGAGACAGGAAGGATGAGAGTTTTATCCACAGAAATAGAGAATGGGGGAGGAGGAGAGGTTGGTTTAGGGGAAAAGATAAGAAGCTCAGTCTTGGTTATGTTTAGTTTCAGATGGCGCCGAGACATCCAGGCAGCAATGTCAGAAAGGCAGGCAGATACTTTGGCCTGGATTTCAGCTGAGATTTCTGGTGTGGAGAGGTAGATCTGGGAGTCATCAGCAAAAAGATGATACTGAAAACCATGGGATGAGATCAGAGTACCAAGGGAAGAAGTATAGATGGAGAAAAGAAGAGGTCCCAGGACAAATCCCTGAGGTACACCAACTGACAGTGGGATAAAAGTAGAGGAGGATCCACTGGAGTATACACTAAAGGTACGCTGGGAGAGATAAGAAGAAAACCAGGAAAGAACAGAGCCCTGAAATCCAAGTGAGGACAGCGTGTTAAGGAGTAGGCTGTGATCAACAGTGTCAAAAGCAGCAGATAGATCGAAAAGGATGAGGATAGAATAGAGACAATTGGATCTGGTCAGGAACAGATCATTGGAGACTTTAGCATGCGCTGTTTCAGTTGAATGAAGGGGGCAAAAGTCAGATTAAAGTGTATCAAGAATAGCTTGAGATGAAAGAAAGTCAAGGCAACAGCGGTGAACATCACGTTCATGTATCTTGGATAGGAAAGGGAGGAGGGAGATGGGGGCGATAGTTGGAAGGACAGGTAGGGTCCAATGAAGGTTTTTTAAGGATTGGTGTGACTACGGCATGTTTGAAGGCATCAGGAACAGTCGCAGTGGAAAGTGAAAGATTGAGGATATGACAGATAAAAGGGATGAAAGTAGGAGAGATAGTGTTAAATAGATGGGTGGGAATAGGATCAGAGGAACAGGTAGTTAGTTTTGAGGAGGACAGAAGATGTGTAGTTTCCTCTTCATTGTTCAATCCACTGTTCTTCCACACCTAGACTACTGCAACACTCTCTACTCAGGTTCCAAAGAGCAAATCATAAAGAGACTCCAAACCGTCCAAAATACAACAGTCAGACTCATTTTCAGGAAACCAAGATATGAAGGAGCCACCCCTCTACTACAAGTACTACAAAGCTTGCATAACCTTCAAACTCTGTACCATGGTCTGACTCATAATCCATGGCAAAGCGCCTGCTTACCTATCAGGCATGATCATCCTATCCCCTCAAGAACACACTAAAAGAGGCGAGGAATTACCGGACCCTTCACTACCCCAGCTGCCACAAACTCGTCTACAAATCCATTCACGCTGAAAACTTCCCCTACCTAAGCTCCAAGATGTGGAATGCCCTGCCAACATCTCTAAGGTCCCTAACGCCCCCACACTACGTTTAGGAAACACCTCAAGACCTTCCTATTCAAGAAGTTCCTACCCACAGCCAATAAAAATCGAACCAACCTCAGTCTACAATTGACTACGTAGAATCCATGGATTATGACAGATTACGACCAAATAAAAACTTTTTCCCTATCCCTTGCCCCCTCCCTTTCTCTGTCTATTGTTCATCTTAAATGGAACGATTTACCCCTGCATAACTCTCTACCTTGATATCTTCTGTTGAGATTTTCGACATCTTTAAAACAGTTTAAGATCTGAAAACAGACCTTTTTCTCCAGGCTTTTCCTATCTGATCATTTTTTGAAGTCTCGATAGTGCAGGTAATGTTGTATTAGAATTTTTTGTCCACAATTAAGATCCAGGATATACACTTAGCAGAACATTATCGATAACTAAACAGGAAATTAAACAGGTCCCCCCCCCCCCCCCCATCAGTGTCCCTTTTCATTACAGAGCTATTCACTTCATAGAACTTCTGGCTGTTATAAATTCAGAAAGTTGTACAGATTCATAAAACACATATTTCACCGATTGATGGCGTATTACTACTACTACTTAACATTTCTAGAGCACTACTAGGGTTACGCAGCGTTGTACAATTTAACAAAGAGAGACAGTCCCTGCTCAAAGAGCTTACAATCTAATAGACAAGTGAACGGTCGGTCCGATAGGGGCAGTCAAATTGGGGCAGTCTGGATTCACTGAACGGTAAGGGATAGGTGCCGAATGCAGCATTGAAGAGGTGGGCTTTAAGCAAAGACTTGAAGGGAGGGGGCTTGGCGTAAGGGCTCAGGAAGGTTGTTCCAAGCATAGGGTGAGGCGAGGCAGAATGAGCGGAGCCTGGAGTTGGCGGTGGTGGAGAAGGGTACTGAGAGGAGGGATTTATCCTGTGAATGGAGGTTACGGGCGGGAACGTAAGGGGAGATGAGGGTAGAAAGGTAGTGAGGGGCAGCTGACTGAGTGCATTTGTAGGTAAGAAGGAGAAGCTTGAATTGAATGCGGTATCTGATCGGAAGCCAGTGAAGTGACCTGAGGAGAGGGGTGATATGAGTATTATACACTTACAAGGGTATCGTAAAAGAAATGTAGCTCCCAGTTGGAGCACTCCTGGCTTTAACAAAAGAAACTGCCTGCGTCTTTAGAGACATCTGGAAATATACGGACCTTGAGTCCCAAGAACTCCTTTTCTCTATTTTTAAAGAATTTTTTCATAATTAGTATTTTATCCATAGATAAAACTAAGGTTATTAATAGAGTTGCGCTCGGCACCTAACTCTTACCTTTCAGGAAATCCAGGCTGCCCCAATTTGACTGCCCCTATCAGACTGACTGTTCACGTGTCCTTTAGATTGTAAGCTCTTTGAGCAGGGACTGTCCTTCTATGTTAAATTGTACAGCGCTGCGTAAACCTAGTAGCGCTTTAGAAATGTTTAGTAGTAGTAGAGTTGCAGAAGACATTAATTCTACTGTAGGTGTTTCCAGTATGGCTGAAATATCCAAAGATTGGTCTATTTGTTGCACAGATTCATCAGAAATCTTGGTGGGCAAATAATAAACGAGCCAGAAGGGGAAGAGTGTAATCTGTAAACCCTAATATCTCTCTCAGGTCTCTATTAAGCATTTCTCTTGGGGTAATGGTAACTACCCTAGGGAAATTCAGGTATTTTATGTTGTTTTGTTTGTATTTTATTGCGCATGTTCTGTTGTAAACTGCTTAGTAGTTCAGTGAGGTATACATTTTTTAAATAAATAAATATCTGATACCCTCTTTTGTTCATCTTAAACGTAACAATTCACCATTGTGCATCCACAATGTAACTCTCGACCTTCTTTTGTAAGCCACATTGAACCAAACATGTTTGGAAAATGTGGGATATAAATGCTGTAACATAGTAACATAGTAGATGACGGCAGAAAACGATCTGCACGGTCCATCCAGTCTGCCCAACAAGTTAACTCATATTTGCTGCTTTTTGTGTATACCCTACTTTGATTTGTACCTGTGCTCTTCAGGGCACAGACCGTATAAGTCTGCCCAGCACTATCCCCGCCTCCCAACCACCAGCCCCGCCTCCGGCACAGACCATATAAGTCTGCCCAGCACTATCCCCGCCTCCCAACTACCAGCCCCTCCTCCCAACCACCGGCTCTGGCACAGACCGTATAAGTCTGCCCAGCACTATCCCCGCCTCCCAACTACCAGCCCCTCCTCCCAACCACCGGCTCTGGCACAGACCGTATAAGTCCGCCCAGCACTATCCCCGCCTCCCAACCACCTGCCCCTCCTCCCAACCACCGGCTCTGGCACAGACCGTATAAGTCTGCCCAGCACTATCCCCGCCTCCCAACCACCTGCCCCTCCTCCCAACCACCGGCTCTGGCACAGACCGTATAAGTCTGCCCAGCACTATCCCCGCCTCCCAACCACCTGCCCCTCCTCCCAACCACCGGCTCTGGCACAGACCGTATAAGTCTGCCCAGCACTATCCCCGCCTCCCAACCACCTGCCCCTCCTCCCAACCACCGGCTCTGGCACAGACCGTATAAGTCTGCCCAGCACTATCCCCGCCTCCCAACCACCTGCCCCTCCTCCCAACCACCGGCTCTGGCACAGACCGTATAAGTCTGCCCAGCACTATCCCCGCCTCCCAACCACCTGCCCCTCCTCCCAACCACCGGCTCTGGCACAGACCGTATAAGTCTGCCCAGCACTGTCCCCGCCTCCCAACCACCTGCCCCTCCTCCCAACCACCGGCTCTGGCACAGATCGTATAAGTCTGCCCAGCACTATCCCCGCCTCCCAACCACCTGCCCCTCCTCCCAACCACCGGCTCTGGCACAGACCGTATAAGTCTGCCCAGCACTGTCCCCGCCTCCCAACCACCTGCCCCTCCTCCCAACCACCGGCTCTGGCACAGACCGTATAAGTCTGCCCAGCACTATCCTCACCTCCCAACCATCAGCCCTGCCTCCCAACCACCGGCTCTGGCACAGACCGTATAAGTCTGTCCAGCACTATCCCTGCCTCCCAACCACCAGTCCCGCTGTCCACCACCGGCTCTGGCACATAATAATGTGATTCGTCTGAGGTGAGAGGGGCAGGGGCAATGCTGGGACTACAACTGAGGGACAGAGGGGTAAAGTGACTTGATTCAAAGTCACAGAATCAGTAGAGAGCAAAGGCAATTGTTCACTAGTCGGTTTTGTTTTGTTTTTTTTCCAAGCAGGTAGAACTGAGATTGTCAACACACCTGACATCTTCACAATTTATTCTGCAGTTGAAAGACCAATGGTAAGTCAGAATGAGGCCAGGTGATTTCTTCAGTTACCCTTAAACAAATTCCCAGTGAGATGTGTCCTTATCTTAGCACTGCTGAACACAGCAGGTTCAAGATATCCAGGTAACTTTCTCCACATATCTTAGTCCTGCTATATCCAGGGCTTTTTTTGAGGGAGTACTCGGGGGTACTGAGTACCGGCACCTTTTCCAGTGTCTACTAAAATTGACCCATGGACCCAAGTTTTAATGAAAGAGCTCAGGCTTTACACACCAATTCTGCCTTGTCATAGATTCTGTGACTGGTTGCAGGGGGCCTGGCTATTGTGGGGTGGGTCCCTCAGTGATCACCCCACCCCGAAGGTTGGTCTGGCATTTTGAGTACTGGCACCTTTTCCATTGTCTGCTAAAATTGACCCACGGGACCCCAAGTTTTAATGAAAGAGCTCAGAATCTACACACCAATTCTGCCTTGTCATAGATTCTGTGACTGGTTGCAGGGGGCCTGGCTATTGTGGAGTGAGTCCCTCAGTGATCACCCCATTCCTGAAGGGTGGCCTGGCATTTTGAGTACCGGCACCTTTTTCGCTAGGAAAAATGCACTGGATAAGACCATAGATATGTGGCCACTACCAAGCTTTTAACCTCATCCCCAGAACACTACTACCCAACTCTCCTCTTCCCAAACAAGGATTGGGCAACCTGCGGCCCACAGGCCACATACGATCCACCATTAAATTTTATGTCGCCCCAAAGACCATGGAAAGTATACAGAGAAAATGTCATTAGCCAGAGTTTTGTTGTCAATGGAAGCGTTGATGGATAGAACCATGGGATAAGACTTGTTTGGAAAGACAAAAGTATATGGTAACTGGTAATAATTTTTGTTCATTCAGTCGTCACATTGAGTTTTGTTGGCAGAAAATTACATGTTCGTTTTGTGTGTGCGGCCCACTAGGGATAGTATTGACAGTCATGCGGCCCTCTGTGTACAAAGCCTTCCCAGCCCTTCTCCTCCTAAACAAAGGGGAGGGTCTATTCAGAGGTGTCAGCAAGCAGCTTTATTCAAATGTTTATTTATTTAGATTTTGCTCACACCTTTTTCAGTAGTAGCTCAAGGTGAGTTACATTCAGGTACTGTGGATATTTCTCTGTCCCAATCTAGCTTTGTACCTGAGGCAATGGAGGGATAAGTGACTTGCCCAAGATCACAAGAAGCAGCAGTGAGATTTGAACTGGCCACATCTGGATTGCAAGACTTGGGTTAAAAGCTTGGTAGTGGCCACTCCAGGCTGTTTACGGTGACCGACATTGAATATCTGCTTTATTTTTGGCCGATTTAAAGAGAACCGGCTAAGTTGATATCCAGACTTAGTGGGTTATCTTTAAACTGGCCAAAGATATACCAGGTTTTCATGCGGCCAAATATGGCTGCTAAACCAGCTCTAAAAATCGGCAGCTATCTGCTTATATCGGGTGTTATAAGCCGCTATCTGCTACCCTCTAACTGGGGATATTCAGTTATGTCCCACTGGATGTCAGCGAATAGCAATCTCCACTAAGCTTCTGAGGATCCATTCTTTCTGAACAGAATTCCTTTATGTTTATCCCATGCATTTTTGAATTCTGTTACCGTTTTCATCTCCACCACCTCCGGCGGGAGAGCATTCCAACATTTCAGAAGTAATCAATATTTTAGAGGCAATCAACATTTTTTTTTAGGCCCCAGCCAGCGTTACCTCTGGATATTCAATGCTAGGCTATGTCTGGGCCAGTACCATAGCGAGGGTGGCTGACACCCGGGGCGGGTCGCCGCTGCACCCCCCCCCCCCCCCCGGGTGCAGCACGGCGCACCCCCCCCCCCCCAGAGCGCATTCTTACCACTGGCATAGGAAAGGGGACAGGTGGGCGGGCCGCTCCGCCCTGAGTGCATGTCGCTGGGAGCTGCGTCGGCTCAGCTGGTTCCCTGCTCTCTCTGCCCCGAACAGGAAGTAACCTGTTCCGGGGCACAGAGAGCAGGGAACCAGCGGAGCCGACTCCCCCCCCCCCCCCCAGCGGCGTGCACCCGGGGTGGACCGCCCCCCGCTTCCTATGCCACTGGTCTGGGCACAGTCACTGAATATCTGGGAATGTGTGGCCAGGTATCTCTTATCTGGTTAAGTGCGATATTCAGCACTTAACAGCTTAAGCAAAACTGGATGAAGATAGGACTGTGTTTTCTGTGATCTGGCTGCTTAACGTAGGCAGTTAACTGCTGAATATCGGCACCTAACCGCATAAATGTTGACCCCACCCACGGACCACCCACAAAATAGCACTGATTCTCAGAGGCACTAACTGGTTAAGTACCACTGAATATCAGCAGATAGGCCCGCACCAGAGGAGTAGCCAGACCGCACAATTTGGATGGGTCACTGGGCAAACTGATGAGCACATGTTCTGTAGTCTCACACTACCCCTCCCCCATGCCAAGTCAAAACTTTACAGAGAATATTTGTGCTGGTGGGAATCCCCAAGCTCCACCAGCTGCGGGGGGTCCTCCGGTGGCAAGAACGGCTCCCTCTCCTTCTTGCTTCAACTGGCGGCACTATCCACACGCCCTACCCCTTTGCACATGCTTGGTTTTCATGCATGTGTGACAACTGAGTGTGTGCGGCAGGGGGAGGCCAGCACGATGGCAGGGTGCAGATAGTGCCAATGGCTAAAGCAAGTAGGAAAGGGAGCTGTTCTTGCTGTCAGAGGACCCAGTGGCCAATCCAGGTCACAAGTACGTGGCAAGATCCCAAAAAAGTACATTTTATGCTACTTATTCTAGAAACAAGCACTGGATTTCCCCCAAATCCATTTTAATAATGGTCTATTGACTTTTCCTTTAGGAAGCTATCCAAACCTTTTAAAAAACCCCGCTAAGCTAACCGCTTTTACTACATTTTCTGCCAACGAATTCCAGAGAATGATGTGGTTACTAACTAAAGATTTATTTTATTTTTGTTACATTTGTACCCCGCGCTTTCCCACTCATGGCAGGCTCAATGCGGCTAACATGGGGCAATGGAGGGTTAAGTGACTTGCCCAGAGTCACAAGAGATATCCTATATAATAATTCTCACCTCCAACGTTCTATGCCTGGGACCATGCCACACTCTGAGGTGGTCTGGTAGGCTGTGTAGATCACGCTGACATCATCACAGCCATTATGATGTCAACTTCAGAACCCGGGAGGGAAAAAAAAAAACATGCCTCACAGCTGATCCATGTCCAGAGGAGGGTCACTGGACATGGGTGGCTGCAGGGGGGGCAGGGGAGAGAGGGGGGTCGCTGGACATGGGTGGCTGCAGGGGGGGCAGGGGAGAGAGGGGGGTCGCTGGACATGGGTGGCTGCAGGGGTCGCTGGACATGGGTGGCAGGAGGGGGGGCAGGGGAGAGAGGAGGTTCGCTGGACATGGGTGGCTGCAGGGGGGGCAGGGGAGAGAGGAGGTTCGCTGGACATGGGTGGCTGCAGGGGGAGAGGAGGGTCGCTGGACATGGGTGGCTGCAGGGGGAGAGGAGGGTCGCTGGACATGGGTGGCTGCAGGGGGAGAGGAGGGTCGCTGGACATGGGTGGCTGCAGGGGAGCCGAGGAAAACCTTGCTAGCGCCCTTCATTTGTATCAGAAACGGGCCTTTTTTACTAGTATTATTATAAAGGTTTAGCTTGTTTTCAGAGAGTAGTCATTTCTTCTTGATTTTGGCTTGTATTTTTATCTCTTTATGTTCTTGGAAACTCCTTACTTGTGGATTACAAAGAGCTTTTATTTCTTAACTTAAATTTTACATAGATGAAGCTCTATTTCTGTACAAGTGTGATACTTGATAATGTACATTTAAAATTGCATAAATAAAAATGAGGTAGATAGTGGGTGGCACAGAAATTATATACTGGCCACCACTGTCACTGCTGTTGTCTTTGGAAGACTCTGAACAAATGTCCACTGGAAACAAGTTCCAGAGAGATTAAGAAGTAGAATCAAATTCATCTCTTCCAGATACCTCTAAAGACACTGTCATGGGTAGAAACTAGCAAAATCATAATCTCGTGTAGTTTTGGCCTCTAGCTGTCAGTATTTCCCCATGAAACAGTGCTAAGAATTTCCCCTTGAGGATTGGCATGGGAAGGTCATTAGGTTTTTTGACTATTTTTGAACTATTTAGCTGGAGGTCGCAGAGAAACCCAAGCCAGCCAGTAGCGTGAAGGCTCTTAACTAATATATTTTGCCAAAAGGACACAATTATTTTACAAACAGGCTGACTCTGCTCTGCTTATTGTAAACTTCACGTGAAGAGGAATTCTACCACTAGGGGGTCAATATTCAACCGGCAACAGTGAGCTTTTTTCAGCTGCCACCGGCTTTATTCCTAATACCGGGTTAAGTCCGGGAACCGGCATGGAACATCTGGGTTTATGTTGCTGGCTCTGGCACTTAACCGCATAAGCAACACTGCATAAAGATAGGATTGTGTTTTATGAGGTGTGAATTGTTTTTTGTGTGTGTTACATTTGTACACCGCGCTTTCCCACTCATGGCAGGCTCAATGCGGCTTACATGGGGCAATGGAAGGTTAAGTGACTTGTCCAGAGTCGCAAGGAGTTGCCTGTGCCGGGAATCAAACTCAATTCCTCAGTTCCCCAGGACCAAAGTCCACCGCCCTAACCACTAGGCCACTCCTCCACTGTTGCTACTATTTGAGATTCTACATGGAATGTTGCTATTCCACTAGTGAAGTCGGCCCTTGCAGATCACCAATGTGGCCGCGCAGGCTTCTGCTTCTGTGCAGGACGTCAGACTCACAGAAACAGAAGCCTGCGCAGCCTTCTACATGGAATGCTGCTAGTGGAACAGCAACATTCCATGTAGAATCTCCAATAGTATCTATTTTATTTTTGTTACATTTGTACCCTGCGCTTTCCCACTCATGGCAGGCTCAATGCGGCTTACATGGGGCAATGGAAGGTTAAGTGACTTCTCCAGAGTCGCAAGGAGCTGCCTGTGCCGGGAATCAAACTCAATTCCTCAGTTCCCCAGGACCAAAGTCCACCGCCCTAACCACTAGGCCACTCCTCCACTGTTGCTACTATTTGAGATTCTACATGGAATGTTGCTATTCCACTAGCAACATTCCATGTAGAAGTCGGTCCTTGCAGATCATCACCAATGTGGCCGCGCAGGCTTCTGCTTCTGTGAGTCTGCGCAGTCTTCTACATGGAATGTTGCTAGTGGAATAGCAATATTCCATGTAGAATCTCCAATAGTATCTATTTTATTTTTGTTACATTTGTACCCCGCGATTTCCCACTCATGGCAGGCTCAATGCAGCTTACGTGGGGCAATAGAGGGTTAAGTGACTTGCCCAGAGTCACAAGGAGCTGCCTGTGCCTGAAGTGGGAATCGAACTCAGTTCCTCAGGACCAAAGTCCACCACCCTACCCACTAGGCCACTCCTCCACTGTTGCTACTATTGGAGATTCTACATGGAATGTTGCTATTCCACTAGAAGTCGGCCCTTGCAGATCACCAATGTGGCTGCACAGGCTTCTGCTTCTGTGAGTCTGATGTCCTGCACGTACGTGCAGGACGTCAGACTCACAGAAACAGAAGCCTGTGCAGCCTTCTACATGGAATGTTGCTAGTGGAATAGCAACATTCCATGTAGAATCTCCAATAGTAGCAACGTTCCATGTAGAATCTCCAATAGTAGCAACATTCTGTGTAGACGTCAGCCCTTGCAGATCACCAATGTGGCCGCGCAGGCTTCTACATGGAATGTTGCTAGTGGAATAGCAACATTCCATGTAGAATCTCCAATAGTATCTATTTTATTTTTGTTACATTTGTACCCTGCGCTTTCCCACTCATGGCAGGCTCAATGCGGCTTACATGGGGCAATGGAGGGTTAAGTGACTTGCCCAAGATCACAAGGAGCAGCAGCAGGATTTGAACCGGCCACCTCTGGATTGCAAGACCAGTGCGCTAACCACTAGGCCACTCCTCCACTAACTTAGGTGGTTAAGTGCTGTAATTTGTGTTATATTCTGTACATTATTATGCTTTATTCACTTTATTGTTTGTTTGTAAGCCCCATTGAACTTACATCTATATCAGGCTAATATGGGGTATAAATGTCATGAATAAATAAATATTTAACCGCATAAGTGGCAACTCCAGCCCCAGACGGCCCATAAAATGCCCAGCTTGTCAGCCCACAATATGGCCGGCTTTGAGTTTAGCGGTCTGTGGTGATATTCAGCAGCACCAACCAGGTTAAGTGCCGCTGATTAGCAGTGGGTAGCCCTGCAAGAGCGCTTTAACTCGCCAGGATCCGTGTACAGTCCTTGCAAAAGTGCTGTCTCAAACACTTAGCTAGACTGTCAGCTAAACCAGAGTTCAGAACATCACTGTGAAAGAACTCTTGAACCAGAATCTTCTTTAATACAAAGCCAAACAAAAGGAAATAACTTACAGTTTGATGTGCTAGTTAAGAGTCTCTGCCTTGCAGAACTGGGAGTCTGTTCTCTACCAGCTCACCCTGTGTACAAGGGAAACCAGACATCTCAGCACCAAGCTGGGAGAGAGTAGATGCTGTGAATACTTTTAAATGATGAAAATCTGATGATGTTACAAAGCTTTTGAAAGGCTTAAGGTACAGTGTTAGTTACAGTTCATAACAAGCATGTTGCAGGCAGAGCCCTTTCGCTCAATGGAGAGCGAATTTGCAGGCTACAGCCCAGCATACACAGGGACAAAGGGCCAGCCAATAGGAAAAGTCCCACAAGGCCTTGGGAACAGGAAGAGCCTATCACAAGAGAACTACAATTACATCACTTTGTAGTCCTATCCTACTTAAAGAGCACCCTGCCTCCAGGAATATGGGGGTAGAACAAGCTATTTCTGCCCAATTAAACTGCTTTGACTATCGACCCCCTAGGTGTCCCCTTGCACACCAAAGTGTACACTTACCTGCAACAGTGCCAGCCCAGCAGAGTTCCTAAGCGCTATTGTAAGAGGGCCTGTTAAGTTGCAAAACTCATAAATGCAAGGGCCGTATACATGGGCGGAGTTTCCACTTACACGTGTGTCTTGCAGTTACTGCATTCCTACCGCATTTACGCACCCATAGTCAGGTTATGGCTGATGAAACTATGGGCGCTGGTGTTCATTAATGACATATGAGTACCCAGATGCCACTGTAGAATAGACTCTTACCATATGGCATCTGGGCACCCACTTAGAGAATTTTCTTCCGTGTCCTTTGTAATGTTTTTCTCTTTTGTTCCATTTATAGCCAACAAATAATGTTCCCCACACTGCTGAGAACCATGAATCTCTGACCGTTTATGAACTGGCGTGGCCACCTCAGGCGTCATCTGCTCTTACTTCTGCAACACACCCGCCTAACTACAACAGCTGCAGGCCAGGAGGTCCTGGTCCAAAGGAAAGCTTGTCATGTGGGCCAAACCTGTGAGTGCTCAGCAGGCTGCCACTTCTGATAGACTTTGTCTCCACAGCCCGTGGAAGAATCCGTGACTCCTTGATTTAGTCCACCCCCTGGGGAACCTCCCAGTCTGTCAGGTTTTCAGGATATTCTCCGTGGCTACTAAGGCTATTACTGCAGGACCAGTAAAGCTAAAGCCTTGATATGATCAGCTTACAGAGACAACGCCAAGCAACAAACAGAAGATAAGATTATAGTGATATTTTTGTACTCAAAAATGTGGAACAAGGGGCCATAGATTAGAAAGAGAAACATACAGACTAGATCTGAACTGAAAATCCTGTTGCAGTGCAACGCTGGAGAAAAAGAAATGTATTTTCTCTTGCACTTTGTAAAATGACATAAGAGATGCATTTTCCCAAAGCTGAAATTTTCCAATCAGTAAATTGAAAAATATATATTTTTTATACCTCTGTAGTCTGGACATATTTATTCAGCCACCACATTGGACATTTATTTCAAAGGCCAACCACAGCATTCGAACAAAAATCCAGGTAGTCAGTGGCCAGCGCTGAATATCCGGATTGAGTGGAGACCAGCAGCAATATCCGGAGAGTGGCGATATTAGGCACCTCTGTCCAGAGAACTGTCCGCATTGCTATGTGTTAGACAGTGGCAGTATCTGGATAATTCGACACCGCCCTTGCTCCGTGCACAGACCATCCTGGCGCTATCCAGATAGCGCTACTGAGTTATCACTTAAGAGTTCAAATCTTTTTATTGATATTTCATATGAACAAACATAAGCAGGGACGATATCCCCATAAGAATCGCCAGAGGAAATCTAAACTCTGCTAAGCCTCTTTGTTCACCTCCTTGAGCCAGATAACAGCACCTGTCATCCGGATAAGTGGTTTTGAATATTGGGCACTTAATTTTCTAATTGGTCCCAATCTCTCTTTTTCATTATTCTTCACCTACATCTCTCTTCATGGTCTCCTTTCCATTTTCTGTTTCTTCTTTCTCTCCTGTCGTCTTTCTCCCCTTCATCTCTATCCTTCCCTTTCATCTTGTTTCTCTGTTTCTCTCTTTTTAGATAGATTTCACCCCTCCTTCTGCTTCTCTCGCCCTCCAGCCTTTCTTCTCCATTTATGAACTCCTCTAGCTCTCCCATTCTGCCTCTTTCTCTTACCACCTCTCACGAAATTCCTCTGACTCTCATCCACTCACCAGCCTCCTTTACTGTTGCCCCTCTCTTCCCCGGCTTCCAGTTGCTTTTCTCTGTCCCTTACCCCCTACCCAGCATCCCATTCCCTTTCTTTCACCTCCTCCCAAACATTTCTATCATTGTTTCCTCCTCCACAGTCCCCCCTCTTTCTCCCACTCCCTCCATAGCTCTGTCCATATCAACTGTCTTTCAGCCTCTTCAGTTTTTTTTTTTGTTACATTTGTACCCCGCGCTTTTCTACTCATGGCAGGCTCAATGCGGCTTACATGGGGCAATGGAGGGTTAAGTGACTTGCCCAGAGTCACAAGGAGCTGCCTGTGCCTGAAGTGGGAATCAAACTCAGTTCCCCAGGACCAAAGTCCGCCACCCTAACCACTGGGCCACTCCTCCACTGTTGCTACTATTTGAGATTCTACATGGAATGTTGCTATTCCACTAGTCGGCCCTTGCAGATCACCAATGTGGCTGCGCAGGCTTCTGCTTCTGTGAGTCTGATGTTCGTACATGGAAGGCTCATGGCAGGCTCAATGCGGCTTACATGGGGCAATGGAGGGTTAAGTGACTTGCCCAGAGTCACAAGGAGCTGCCTGTGCCTGAAGTGGGAATTGAACTCAGTTCCTCAGGACCAAAGTCCACCACCCTAACCACTAGGCCACTACTCCACTGTTGCTACTATCTGATGTACATGCAGGAAGTTAGACTCACAGAAACAGAAGCCTGCGCAGCGTTCTACATGGAATGTTGCTAGTGGAATAGCAACATTCCATGTAGAATCTCCAATAGTAGCAACATTCCATGTAGAATCTCCAATAATATCTATTTTATTTTTGTTACATTTGTACCCCGCGCTTTCCCACTCATGGCAGGCTCAATGCGGCTTACATGGGGCAATGGAGGGTTAAGTGACTTGCCCAGAGTCACAAGGAGCTGCCTGTGCCTGAAGTGGGAATCAAACTCAGTTCCCCAGGACCAAAGTCCACCACCCTAACCACTAGCCCACTCCTCCATTAGGCCACGCCTCCACTGTTGCTACTATTTGAGATTTGCTATTCCACCAGCAACATTCCATGTAGAAGTCGGCCCTTGCAAATCACCAATGTGGCCGCGCAGGCTTCTGCTTCTGTGAGTACGTGCAGGACGTCAGACTCACAGAAACAGAAGCCTGCGCAGCCTTCTACATGGAAGAATCTCCAATAGTAGCAACATTCCATGTAGAATCTCCAATAGTATCTATTTTATTTTTGTGACATTTGTACCCTGCACTTTTCCCACTCATGGCAGGCTCAATGCGGCTTACATTGGGCAATGGAGGGTTAAGTGACTTGCCCAGAGTCACAAGGAGCTGCCTGTGCCTGAAGTGGGAATCGAACTCAGTTCCTCAGGACCAAAGTCCTCCACCATACTAACCACTAGGCCACTCCTCCACTGTTGCTACTATTTGAGAAGTCGGCCCTTGCAGATCACCAATGTGGCCGCGCAGGCTTCTGCTTCTGTGAGTACATGCAGGACGTCAGACTCACAGAAACAGAAGCCTGCGCAGTCTTTTACATGGAATGTAGCTAGTGGAATAGCAACATTCCATGTAGAATCTCCAATAGTAGCAACATTCCATGTAGAATCTCCAATAATATCTATTTTATTTTTGTTACATTTGTACCCCGCGCTTTCCCACTCATGGCAGGCTCAATGCGGCTTACATGGGGCAATGGAGGGTTAAGTGACTTGCCCAGAGTCACAAGGAGCTGCCTGTGCCTGAAGTGGGAACCAAACTCAGTTCCCCAGGACCAAAGTCCACCACCCTAACCACTAGCCCACTCCTCCATTAGGCCACACCTCCACTGTTGCTACTATTTGAGATTTGCTATTCTACCAGCAACATTCCATGTAGAAGTCGGCCCTTGCAAATCACCAATGTGGCCGCGCAGGCTTCTGCTTCTGTGAGTACGTGCAGGACGTCAGACTCACAGAAACAGAAGCCTGCGCAGCCTTCTACATGGAAGAATCTCCAATAGTAGCAACATTCCATGTAGAATCTCCAATAGTATCTATTTTATTTTTGTGACATTTGTACCCTGCACTTTTCCCACTCATGGCAGGCTCAATGCGGCTTACATTGGGCAATGGAGGGGTAAGTGACTTGCCCAGAGTCACAAGGAGCTGCCTGTGCCTGAAGTGGGAATCGAACTCAGTTCCTCAGGACCAAAGTCCTCCACCATACTAACCACTAGGCCACTCCTCCACTGTTGCTACTATTTGAGAAGTCGGCCCTTGCAGATCACCAATGTGGCCGCGCAGGCTTCTGCTTCTGTGAGTACATGCAGGACGTCAGACTCACAGAAACAGAAGCCTGCGCAGTCTTTTACATGGAATGTAGCTAGTGGAATAGCAACATTCCATGTAGAATCTCCAATAGTAGCAACATTCCATGTAGAATCTCCAATAGTATCTATTTTATTTTTGTTACATTTGTGCCCTGCGCTTTCCCACTTATGGCAGGCTCAATGCGGCTTACATGGGGCAATGGAGGGTTAAGTGACTTGCCCAGAGTCACAAGGAGCTGGCTGTGCCTGAAGTGGGAATCGAACTCAGTTCCTCAGGACCAGAGTCCACCACCACCCTAACCACTAGGCCACTCCTCCACTGTTGCTACTATTTGAGATTCTACATGGAATGTTAATGTTGCTATTCCACTAGCAACATTCTATGTAGAAGTCGACCCTTGCAGATCACCAATGTGGCCACACAGGCTTCTGCTTCTGTGAGTACATGCAGGACGTCAGACTCACAGAAACAGAAGCCTGCGCAGTCTTTTACATGGAATGTAGCTAGTGGAATAGCAACATTCCATGTAGAATCTCCAATAGTAGCAACATTCCATGTAGAATCTCCAATAGTATCTATTTTATTTTTGTTACATTTGTACCCCGCGCTTTCCCACTCATGGCAGGCTTACATGGGGCAATGGAGGGTTAAGTGACTTGTCCAGAGTCACAAGGAGCTGCCTGTGCCTGAAGTGGGAATCAAACTCAGTTCCTCAGTTCCCCAGGACCAAAGTCCACCACCCTAACCACTATGCTACTCCTCCACTCAGTTCCATCTCTTGACCCCTCCCTACCCTTCTATTCCCTATTTCACATCCCCTAGCCTAGCACCCTCCACTTATACCCCCCCCCCCCCACACACACACACACTTGCAGAATACTGTACAATTATCGAGTCTTTCCTCTCCCCAATCTCCCCAATTCCTTCAGTCCCAGGTCTTTTGTGTCTCCATCCCTCAGACCCTCCAGTTCTGAATTTGCTACTCTCCCCTATCTGCAAGTTCCTAGCGTTCTGAATCCCTAAGTGCCCTTAAGCAGCCACCCACTCTAAATCAACTCCCCCTCCAATGAGCTTCAAATTTGCCCCTCCTGTTTCCCAAAGCCCCCTCCTCTTTCCCTAACCTACCCCTCCATCAGATCTGCCATGTCATGTCTCCTGCATTAAAAGATGCGTTCGCATTAAGAGGGAGACTCCTGCTTTTGCAGCTCATCTCCCACAATCCAGGTGGGGGGGGGGGGGGCCAAGAACTCCCGCACTGCTGCCAGAGGGGGAAGTGACTTATTGGTGCTGCAACAGCAGAATTGAAGTGTGCCAGAGTGTGGAGCCAGGAGGTAGAATAGGCAGAGCTCGGTAGAATGGAGTGAGGCTGTGGGCATGTCCTAGGTCTTCCTTTCAAAATCCAGCCCCCCCCCCCCCCCTCCCTTGGCAGCTCTGTTCCATAGCTCAGCCCTGGTCTGCAGACAAGTACCCTGACACTTTTATCCTACTGGTACTGCTTCCATCACGTGTCCCTCACAGCCAGCTCAGGATCAGCAGTTTGATCCATACGGTGCTCTGGATATCTCCACAAAGCAGCATGTGGTTAACACAGCTGAGCTGTGAATCACACAGGAAACAGAGGTGCTGATGGACAAGCACAAGACTATTAGTGATGCTCTCCTGCTGGTCATCCCATGCCAGACCACTGAGTAGGGAGATGAAGAAGCTCTGAAACTGGGGAGGAAAGCCAGTCTAAGGACCCTTACTGACCCCTTTATTCCCCCCCCCCTCCCCCCACCACCACCACCACGAGTGCTACACGTTAGCAAGTGTTCAGGTTGGCCACTTGGCAGAGAGTCAGCCTGAGCCATAAGCATAACAATCAGTGAGTGTTTTCTAGCAAAAAAGGTGCCGGTATTCAAATGCCAGACCACCCTTCAGGGGTGGGGTGATCACTGAGGGAGCCACCCCACAATAACCAGGCCCCCTGCAACCAGTCACAGAATCTATGAAAAGGCAGGATTGGTGTGTAGAACCTGAGCTCTTTTACTATAACTTGGGGACCATGAGTCAATTTTAGCGGGGTCAGGCTGCCGGCGCTGCAGTCCGCGGTCTCACCTGCCTGCCTCCATGGCTCCGGGCCCCCTTCATTCAAAGCGGCAGTCGCAGATCGCCTCTCTTCTGGCCTTCCCTCCCTGTGTCCCGCCCTCGTCTGATGTAACTTCCGGTTTCCGCGCGGGCGGGACACAGGGAGGGAAGGCCAGAAGAGACGCGATCTGCGACTGCCGCTTTGAATGAAGGGGGCCCGGAGCCATGGAGGCAGGCAGGTGAGACCGCGGACTGCAGCGATGGGGGGCAGAGGCGGGGCAGCGGGAGGGGCGGAGGCGGGGTGGCCTTGCCCCGGGCTAGTCTCTCGGCGGCCCTGGACCGGGGAACTGGGGGTGTCAGCTGCACTGGTAGGGGACCCATGTGATTCTCAGTGCCCGGGAGTCCAGACCACTCTCAGTCCGCCCCTATGCAGAGTACTGGCATTTAACCAGCCACGTGCTGACTCCACTCCTGGAATATCCCCAAAATAGCCAGTTTGCAGTTTGGTGCTGACTGGTTATTTTCAGCAACATTAACTGGTTAAGTGCTGGTGAAAATTACTGGTTAGCTCTGAACAGGCAATTCAACCAGCCAGGAGCTGTTTCAGCCCAGTTAAATTGCTTTGAATATCTACCCACTTGAGTTTTCAAGCTATCCACAATCAATATCCATGAGCCATCCCCAATGCATGCAAATCTGTCTCATGCATTTTGATTGTGGATACCCTGAGAACCTGATTGGCTGTGGGGTCACCAGGACAGGTTTGGGAAGCCCGTCGATTTTAATCTCTTTTGAGATGAAGCGTTTCAGCCTTCAAAGAATCATGCAATAACCAGTAAGGTAGAGCTTCCCAAATGGATGCTACAGTGTGGTTTTCAGGAGAGCATAAGTACATTACATAAGTATTGCCATACTGGGACAGACCGAAGGTCCATCAAGCCCAGCATCCTGTTTCCAACAGTGGCCAATCCAGGTGACAAGTACTTGGCAAGATCCCTAAAAAGTACAATGCATATTATGATGCTTTTTCTAGAATAAGCAGTGGATTTTCCCCATCCATTTAATAATGGTCTATGGACTTTTCCTTTAGGAAGCCATCCAAACCATTTTTAAACCCTGCTAAGCTAACCACTTTTACTACATTCTCTGGCAACGAATTCCAGAGTTTAATTACACGTTGAGTGAATAAAAATTTTCTCTGATTCGTTTTAAATGTACTACTTTGTAGCTTCATCGCATGCCCCCTAGTCCTCCGTGAATACGAATACACATGAGAAGTTTTCATATGCTGGATCATCGATGTATGCAGATTTATCTCTTGCATATTCATTGTGGATATCCAAAAAGCCCAGCTGACTGTGTGATGGGGAAGCGGAGAGGGGGAGGATTGGATTTCCCCGCTGCTGGGTGGAAATGGAAGAAGAAGTGAAACCCCCTATGAAGTGTGGTGAATCAGATCAAGAGTTGAGGACAACAAACCCCTTGAATTAAACAATCCAGGCTGCGATTTGAGGAGTGATAACCTTCCTCAGAGTCTAGACATTAAGGGAATCCCAGGCGGGGTTCATGGTTTCCTCCCTGGTGAGGAGGTGTTTGGCTCGGTATGGACATTCCTTGTTCTTCTATAATATCCCTCCCTCTCATTTGCTCTTTTGCCATATTATTCACCCGAAAGACAGGGGAAACTTTGCAGACTGAGAAAGGAAGCACCTGTCTGTCAGGGTTCAGTTGCGTTTTATGTCCCAGCTCAGAAATAGCCTTCATTTAACAGTCAAACACAAAAGATTTATTGAGAATTTCTTTTGAAAGTCAAATATGTATGTCATAAGTACATAAGTAATGCCACACTGGGAAAACACCAAGGGTCCATCGAGCCCAGCATCCTGTCCACGACAGCGGCCAATCCAGGCCAAGGGCACCTGGCGAGCTTCCCAAACGTACTATCATTCTATACATGTTATTCCTGGAATTGTGGATTTTTCCCAAGTCCATTTAGTAGTGATTTATGGACTTGTCCTTTAGGAAACCGTCTAGCCCCTTTTTAAACTCTGCTAAGCTAACCGCCTTCACCACGTTCTCCTTTGATTTTTAGAGGGTTTATACATATACCGGCTGATAATTCAGCCTGCGGGAGGCAAGCTGGCCTGGATATTCAATGCTGGACTGTTTCCAGTGACTGGGATTGAATATCCAAGGTTTTTTTGGCCAGCTTAAATTTAACCTTTTAGGTGCCTACACACGTCCAACATGCGCCAAATTGGAAATACTGCCCGTCTACCAAGCACCCCGGACGGTAATTCCATTTTTGACACGCGTCTAAAACAAGGCGGTAGAAAATATTTTCTACTTTCCACCATGTGGCGCTTACCCAGCGGTAATTGTCAGTTTATGTGCACTAACGCTTATTGCCCAGTTAGGGCATGAGACCTTACCGCTAAGTCATTGAGTGGTGGTGGTGGTGGTAAGGTCTCAGGCTGAAAATGGACGCGTGCTTTTTTAAAATTTTGCTGCGTGTCCATTTTCGGACACAGGAAAAAAAAGGCCTTTTTTTCTAGGCGTGCTGAAAAATGGACCTGCGTGCCTCCAAAACACACGCCAGTGCAGGCCACTTTTTGGAGCGGCTTAGTAAAAGGGCCCCTAAGGGAATATTCAGCACTGGCCAGTTAAGTTTATAGCAGCCAAAGATAGGCCTAGGATTTAAGTGGCCCGATTTGGCCGTCAAACTTAGTTAGCCAAGCGCTGAATATTACATAAGTACATAAGTATTGCCATACTGGGAAAGACCAAAGGTCCATCGAGCCAAGCATCCTGTTTCCAACAGTGGCCAATCCAGGTCACAAATACCTGACAAGATCCCAAAAATGTACAAAACATTTTATACTGCTTATCCCAGAAATAGTGGATTTTCCTAAGTCCATTTAATAACAGTCTATGGACTTTTCCTTTAGGAACCTGTCCAAACCTTTTTTAAACTCTGCTAAGCTAATCACCTTTACTACATTCTCTGGCAACGAATTCCAGAGTTTAATTACACGTTGAGTGAAGAAACATTTTCTCCAATTCGTTTTAAATTTACTACATTGTAGCTTCATCGCATGCCCCCTAGTCCTAGTATTTCTGGAAAGCGGGAACAGACGCTTCACATCTACCCGGTTCAACTCTACTCATTATTTTATAGGCCTCTATCATATCTCCCCTCAGCCGCCTTTTCTCCAAGCTGAAGAGCCCTAGCCGCTTTAGCCTTTCCTCATAGGGAAGTCGTCCCATCCCCTTTATCATTTTCGTCGCCCTTCTCTGATATAGCCAGTTAGCCACAATGCGTTAAGCGCTGATGTTCTACAGGTCTAACTGGCTATCTTGTGCTGAATATTAGCGTTTAGCCAGCTTAGCTTTATTAAACCAGCCAGGAGCCATTCCTGACCACTTAAATAGCACTGTATATCGGTCAGATAGAATTTATTTCTTTCCACATCTGTTCGTAGCAGCCTTCCTACCACAGGGTGAGGGTGGCCTCATAGAGGTTCACAAACAGTAGTGGAAAACCCCCACAAAATTGAAAATAAAGGATGAGGGAGGCAGAATATCCCAAGTCTTTCACTTAAAGAACCAAAAAGCACTCAAAAGCCCTGAAAAAAAAAATATGTCACCAGCAAGTGGGGGAGGGGGGAGGAGGGGATTACCAAGTAAAAACGCCTTTATTTGGTGATTTTCCTTATTAAAGTATATACAGGGAAAACCCAAGACAAAAACACGAGGGCCCAATCAAACGTCTCTTGCCTTAAGCTCCTGGCTCTTCAGCGGGCTGCTTCTCCACTTCCTCTTCTGGGGCCCTGGGGGGTACGGTCTCCCCCTCTTTTTTTCTTTAGCCGGGGACCCCAGCCTCTTTTGAATCTCCTGTAATACACACACAGTTCTCTCAAAAAGCAGGACCTCTTTAGAACTTAAACCAAAATTCATTCAGTAGTGCATCTGGATTCTCACGAGGAAAAAAAAATTTCAAAAATCACTTCTCACAAAACATACCCCCTTGTAGGGGAGATTTTGAAATATAGGGAAAACGTCTCTTCTCCCCAAACTGGAAAAGCTAGGAATTTCTTAAAACACATAAATTCATATGTATTGCCACACTGGGACAGACCAAAGGTCCATCAATCCCAGCATCCTGTTTCCAACAGTGGCCAATCCAGGTCACAAATACCCGGCAAGATCCCAAAAATGTACAAAACATTTCATACTGCTTATCCCAGAAATAGTGGATTTTCCCCAAGTCCATTTAATAATGGTCTATGGACTTTTCCTTTAGGAAGCCGGGCCAGACCTTTTTTAAACCCCGCTAAGCTAACCTCCTTTACCATATTCTCTGGCAACGAATGCCAGATTTTAATTACACGTTAAGTGAAGAAAAATTTTCTCCAATTCCTATTCAATTTATTACTTTATAGCTTCATCGCATGCCCCCAAGATCACTCTCTCTGAGTATCTGGGTTGCCAGGGTAGAGTGGTCCCTCACAGAACAAAACTGGACTTCCCAAGGGTAGTGATGAGCCACCCCAGTTGGCTACTCTTGCATACACTCTTCTCGACATGGGCGGAGAAGTGGGGGGTTGGGTGTGTTATACCATTTGAGGCTTTTCTCTTGAAATCGCCTTACCTTTTGCATCCCTTCCCTAAACATGAATGATTTGTTATATTGACTTAGCATCCTCTTCTCACTTCTGCCCATTCTCTTCAATTGATACAATCTATTGTTAGCTCACATCCTCTTACCCTGATTTTAATACACACCTGGATGATCCTCACTCACACACACAAGGATTGACTCGGGCTGCACATACTGCAGCGGGACATGTTTATCCACTCCTACGCTAGCTGAGATAATATTTAACCATCTCTCTGACCTCACGTCAGGGGTGTGCTGGTAAATTTTTTAACAGGCTCTTTCTCCGGACGTAGCCAGCTCTGTAGTTGGAAGGGCCAGGGGTGGCCCGGGTGGGGGGGAGCAACACTTGCCTCTCTCTCCTCCCTCCCTTCGTACGGGCACACTAGGCATACCTTTGCTGGCAGCCAATAAATGGACTGCCACCACTCCCAACGTCTTGCTCTGAGCAGCATGCTGGAACTTCTCTCACATGCTGGAGAAGTCCCAGCCTGCTGCCCAGAGCTGGAAACAAGGAGCGGGGAGCAGCAGCAGTCTATTAACTTGGCTGGCAGGGCTCAGCATCCCCACCAGCAAAGTAAAAGAGAATTCAGCAGGGGGCCCAAGCCCACATTTTGGGAGCCAGTTGTTAAAGTAGCCATGGAGGGCCCTAGTTTAACAACCGGTTCCCAAAATTCTTAAAAACTTAACAACCGGCTCTTGTGAGCCTATGAGAGCCTGCTCCAGCACACCACTGCCTCACGTGCAACTTCCTTCAAATCAATCACCTTACTATCTAATTGTTCCTACTTTCTTACTCATCTATATGTTACAACTTTGCCTTACCTCTCACTACCAATTATAATGTTCTAGTACATTTTGTGTTGTCATTGCAAGTAGTATACCATGCCATACTTTGTATTGTTTTTGAATATTTTTACTGCTGTAATTGCCTATTGCTCATGTTTGATCTATTCTTACTGTGCACCGCCTTGAGTGAATTCCTTCAAAAAGGCGGTAAATAAATCCTAATCAAACATATAAACGGCGAGTGACCGTACTCACTGCAAATGCGCAGTAGAGACTTCCCTCTCTGTCCCGCCCCCGCGTCAATACGTGATGACGGGGGGGCGGGACAGAGAGGGAAACTGCGCCGCCGACGTTGCTACCGCTCCCCCCCCCACTCGGAGTCGCCGCCGCCACCCCTCCACCCGGCCCGGGCCCTCTCTTCCCTTCTGAACTTACAGATCCATTTGCCGAACGCAGCAACGCACATCAGCTGAGCTACAGTGAGCCCTTCCTTCTTTGCCTGTGGCCCCGCCCTCCTGTGACGTAACGTCAGCGAGGGCGGGACACACACAGGCAGAGAAGGAAGGGGCAGCTCAGCTGATGTGCGTTGCTGCGTTCGGCGAATGGATCTGTAAGTTCAGAAGGGAAGAGAGGGCCCGGACCAGGTGGAGGGGTGGCGGCGGCGACGACTTCGAGGGGGGGGGAGCGGTGGCGACTTCGCGGGGGGGAGGGGAGCGGTGGTGACCGCGGGGGGAGGAAAACCTCTATACCAGCCCGTTTTTACGGGCTCAACGGCTAGTAAATAAATAAACAGTGCAGAATTTCGGACTTTTGCATGAGATCTCAAACTCTTGTAGCCTTACACCCTTGTCCACCTCCCTCCTACAAACTCACTCAGGACTGCCCGTTCATACCTAACCCTCCATTTCCCTACGTGTTCTAGGCTGAAGTATAAGACCATGTATGCTTCCACCTTTTCCTACGTCAGCACTCACTTGTGGAGTACCCTGCCAAAATCAGTGAGAACGGTTCCGGATTACCTGGCTTTTAGGAAATTGCTTAAGACCTGCTTCTTTGAGCAAGCCTACCCCAAAGATCCTGTTCGCCCTCGTGGAAGAGTGGCCTAGTGGTTAGGGTGGTGGACTCTGGTCCTGGGGAACTGAGTTCGATTCCCACTTCAGGCACAGGCAGCTCCTTGTGACTCTGGGCAAGTCACTTAACCCTCCATTGCCCCATGTAAGCCGCATTGAGCCTGCCATGAGTGGGAAAGCGCAGGGTACAAATGAAACAAAAATAAAATAGATACTATTGGAGATTCTACATAGAACGTTGCTACTACTGGAAATTCTACATGGAATGTTGCTACTATTGGAGATTCTACATGGAATGTTGCTATTCCACTAGCAACATTCCATGTAGAAGTCGGCCCTTGCAGATCACCAATGTGGCCGCGCAGGCTTCTACATGGAATGTTGCTAGTGGAATAGCAACATTCCATGTAGAATCTCCAATAGTATCTATTTTATTTTTGTTACATTTGTACCCTGCGCTTTCCCACTCATGGCAGGCTCAATGCGGCTTACATGGGGCAATGGAGGGTTAAGTGACTTGCCCAGAGTCACAAGGAGCTGCCTGTGCCTGAAGTGGGAATCAAACTCAGTTCCCCAGGACAAAAGTCCGCCACCCTAACCACTGGGCCACTCCTCCACTGTTGCTACTATTTGAGATTCTACATGGAATGTTGCTATTCCACTAGTCGGCCCTTGCAGATCACCAATGTGGCCGCGCAGGCTTCTACATGGAATGTTGCTAGTGGAATAGCAACATTCCATGTAGAATCTCCAATAGTATCTATTTTATTTTTGTTACATTTGTACCCTGCGCTTTCCCACTCATGGCAGGCTCAATGCGGCTTACATGGGGCAATGGAGGGTTAAGCGACGTGCCCAGAGTCACAAGAGTTTATTTATTTTACTTATTTTTATTTATTTGTTGCATTTGTAAGCCACATTTTCCCACCTCTTTGCAGGCTCAATGTGGCTTACATGGTACCGTAAACGGCGTTAACCCATTCTGGTATGAACAAATACAAAGGTGTGAACAGTTACAAGGTGGTTTCACGGTAGAATGAGGTACATGTATGCTAGACACAATTGGGGAGAACTTTGAGATGGAGAGGAAGAATTAGGATGTGTCCGTTACGATCTTTGGTTACGTTGTGTCGCAAGTGTCCAGGTTTTTTATGTTGGGTCGGTGGAGTATGCCCGTCTGAACAGGTCTGTTTTTAGTGCTTTCCGGAAATTCAGGTGGTCGAGCGTAGTTTCTATTGCTTTTGGTAGTGTGTTCCACATTTGTGCACTCAAGTAGGAAAAGCTGGATGCATAAATGGAGTTGTATTTGGGGCCTTTGTTGCTTGGGTAGTGGAGGTTTAGGTATGATCGTGCTGATTTTATTTTATTTATTTATTTTTGGGCATTTTTACCCCACATTTTCCCACAAGAGCAGGCGCAATGTGGCTTCCATTAATTCAAGAGGATACGATACAATACAATACATAGATGGCACAGATACGGAATGAGACTGGAGGGGAAGGAACAGGGGATTACACGGGATCCCCCACCCAACTCTGGATTGTCCCCAAAGTCAATTTTGGAAAGTGCATCTGTACATCATTTCAGTGAAAGCCTCACCAATTTTCTGTTAGTTTTACATTTACTTTTGACACTCTGTGCTATAAATAAAATTATGTGAACATGAAATTAGCACGGGTTATAGTGAAGAAAAAAGCTTGAGGTTTTTATCACTTGATAAACCATATAGATAACGATATACATTTTCCATTACATGTAGGGTATAACAAAAGAGAGGGAACGAAGTACAAACTAAAGTCCAAACAAAAAAAAAACAGCACCACGGGCCTTTAAAAATGGAACACAGTTCTTTAATGAATGAGCCTTGACAAAAAGACCCGACACGGGCCGTGTTTCGGTGACTAGCACCTGCGTCAGGGGTCACAGTGATGACGTGGAAAACTTGGGGAATAACTCGAATATATTCCTCTACAATATATTATTCCTTACCCCACGTCTCATGTAGTAAAAGCTACAAAGCACCAAGGCACTTTCACTTTCTGTATCAAAATGGATGAAAAAAACCATTACATGTAGGGTTCATGGGTTCTGTTGCTTTGTCTAAAACCATCCCTACTGTTTGTTTATTTATTTATTTGGATTTAACTCCTGCCTTTTCAGTAGTAGCTGTCCCTGGTGAAGTTTACAGCCTAAGGTTTGTGCCTGAGGCCATGGAGGGTTACGTGAGGAGCAGTAGATTTTTGCTGGGGTTAGACAGTACACCTAAGATCCAGCAGAAGACTCGGGATACACACAGAAAACGCCACTCAAGGAGAGGGGTTTCTTTTATTGGTTTATTTCAAGAAATAGGGTACTCACCTGCAACTGGAGATCCTAACTCCAGTCCAGGTCCTGGTGTGAGGAGGTTAGCTCACGCAGTGGAAGAGGAGGTTCCGTTTTTTTCCGGTTGTGTGCACACATTTTCCTTTTTTGACGTTTGATTTTGGGACTTTTGAATTCTTCTTTCTTTAGCCGAGCACTCAAGCTGGGTTTTGGGACATCAAGGCTGAGGGGAGTCTGAAACAACAGAAAAGGGGATTTAACACAAGCTACTACTAATCATTTCTATAGCGCTACTAGACATACGCAGTGCTGTACACATTATATACAGGTACTTTCTCTGTTCCTAGGGGGCTCACAATCTAAGGGGTCCTATTACTAAGCCGCGTAAGCGTCTATGTGCGCCCAACATGTGCCAAAATGGAGTAACTGCCCGACTACCGCGTAGCTCTTGCGGTAATATCATTTTTGGTGCGCAGCCAATACGCACATCTGAAAAATATTTTTTTATTTTCAGACGCACGTAACGGACACGTGCCAAGTGGCATTTGGCGCGCGTAGGTCATTACTGCCCGGATTCTTTACCGCTAGGTCAATGGCTGGCGGTAAGGTCTAGACCCAAAATGGGCACGCAGCAAATTTGATTTTGCCACACGTCCATTTGTGGCAAAAAAGAGGCCTTTTTCACAGGCACGCTGAAAATGGATTGCCATGCGCCCCAAACCAGTGCCTACACTACGGCAAGCCATTTTCAGCGTGCCTTTGTAAAAGGACTCCTAAATTTGTTTGTTTTTTGTACCTGGGGCAATGGAAGGTTAAGCGACTTGCCCAGGGTCACAAGGAGAAGCAGTGGGAATTGAACCCAGGTTACCAGGATCAAAGTCCACTACACTAACCACTAGGCTACTCCTCCACTAGCAACATTCCATGTAGAAGCCTGCCCTTGCAGATCAGCAACGTGGCTGCGCAGGCTTCTGCTTCTGTGAGTCTGACGTCCTGCACATACGTGCAGGACGTCAGACTCACAGAAACAGAAGCCTGCGCGGCCACATTGCTGATCTGCAAGGGCAGGCTTCTACATGGAATGTTGCTAGTGGAATAGCAACATTCCATGTAGATTCTCAAATAGGGAAAGGGAACTGGGACTTGACATACTGCCTTTCTGAGGTTTTGCAACTACATTCAAAGCGGTTTACATATATTCAGGTACTTATTTTGTACCAGGGGCAATGGAGGGTTAAGTGACTTGCCCAGAGTCACAAGGAGCTGCAGTGGGAATTGAACCCAGTTACCCAGGATCAAAGTCCAATACACTAACCACTAGGCTACTCCTCCACTAACAACGTTCCATGTGGAACCTCAAATAGTAGCAACATTCCATGTAGAATCTCAAATAGGCTGGGATTCCGGAATCTTGCTATTCTTTGGGATTCTACATGGAATGTTGCTACTCTTTGAGATTCTGCATGAATTTTGTTTATGGGACTTGATATAATGCCTTTCTGTGGTTTTTGCAACTACATTCAAAGCAGTTTATATATCATATACACGTACTTAGTTGTACCTGGGGCAATTGAGGGTTAAGCGACTTGCCCAGGGTCACAAGGAGCAGCAGTGGGAATTGAACCCAGGTTACCAGGATCAATGCCCGCTGCACTAACCATTAGGCTACTCCTCCACTCCAAGCTATATATAGTTTCTGAAGCTGGATATAAACTTAACATTTGGCAAAACACTGAATGGTATTTACCGTTCATTGTGGTGGGCGCTCTCCTTCATAGAAGGTGCTTGGGTAAGTTTACCTTTAAAGCAGGATTGATGCCAGCAACACTTTGACGCAATGTTCACAACAGAGATTTTGAATTAGATTTCCAAAACCTTGCTAGCATTTTATTACCACTGGTGCCTTTTAAGATATTTGTGGATTTTTTTTTATTTTCTGCGCAATAAAATCTTGTTAATTTAAGAAGTCTGTGAGTCCCTTCCTAACTTATATCTGTTGGGGGGGGGGGGGGGGGGGGAGGGTTACCACTCATACCCAAGTATTTGCTGAAGTATTTAAATGACTGCAGCATATATGTGGAAGCATGCTCTGGATCAGGGGAAGCCAACCCTTCAACTACTGTACCACAGCAACGCTGAATCCTAGGCTGCCTTTTGACATACTGGATTTGTACACAGGAAGCCACATTTGCGCCATATATATATATACATAACCGTTTTTGGTTTTTCTTAGAATCCCATCTGTGCAAACATCCTGCACGTGCTGATCCTTCAGGACTGATAGCTGAACAGCTCCACACTACCAGTAATTCACCAGCGGCTGGTTCATAAGTATTGCCATACTGGGACAGACCAAAGGTCAATCGAGCCCAGCATCCTGTTTCCAACAGTGGCCAATTCAGGTCACAAATACCTGGCAACAGGGGCGTAGCCAGACTTTAGCAGAAGGGGGGGGGGGTCCAGAGCCTGAGGTGAGGGGGCATATTTTAGCCCCCCCCCCCCGGCGGTGCCCCTCCCCCATTGCCGCCGACACCGCCCGCAAGCCATTGTCGACTCCCCTTCCCTGACGACCCGCTCGACACCCCCTGACGATGACCAGCTCGACCCCCCCCTCCCGCCACCAACCCACCTACCTTTGCTGGCAGGGGACCCCAACCCCCCCGGCAGCCGAGGTCCTCCTCGCAAAAGGCTTCCTAGTCCTTCTGTTTCTGACGTCCTGATCAGCTGATCTGCAAGGCTTCGTTCTGTGAGTCGGACGTCCTGCAAAAGTACAAAACATTTTATGCTGCTTATCCCAGAAATAAGCAGTGGATTTTCCCCAAGTCCATTTTAATAATGGTCTATGGACTTATCCTTTAGGAAGCCGTCCAAACCTTTTTTTAAACCCCGCTAAGCTAACTGCCTTTACCACATTCTCTGGCAACGAATTCCAGAGTTTAATTACATGTTGAATGAAGAAAGGTTTTCTCCAATTAGTTTTAAATTTACTACTTTGCAGCTTCATTGCATGCCCCCTACTCCTAGTATTTTTAGAAATAGTAAACGGATGCTTCACGTCTACCCATTCCACTCCACTCATTATTTTAGAAACTTCTATCATATCTCCCCTCAGCCATCTTTTCTCCAAGCTGAAGAGCCCTATCCGCTTCAGCCTTTCCTCATAGGGAAGTCATCCCATCCCCTTTCTCATTTTCGTCGCCCTTCTCTGTACCTTTTCTAATTCCACTATATCAAAGAAGAGCGACCAAAATGATAAAGGGGATGGAACTCCTCTCGTATGAGGAAAAGCTAAAGAGATTAGGGCTGTTTTTGGAAAAGTGACGGATGAAGGGAGATATGATTGAGGTCTACAAAATCCTGAGTGGTGTAGAACGAGTGGAAGTGAATTGACTTTTTGCTCATTCCAAAAGTACAAAGACTAGGGGACATTCAAGGAACTTGCATGTAAATACTCTTAAAATAAATAGGAAATGGGGTAGCCATGTTAGTCCACTTCTAAAGGTGATCAATAGAAATAGAATAAAATAAACATAGAAAAGAAAATAAGATGATACCTTTTTTATTGGACATAACTTAATACATTTCTTGATTAGCTTTCGAAGGTTGCCCTTCTTCCTCAGATCAGAAATAAGCAAATGTTGATAGATGACAGTATATATAAGTGAAACATCAAAGCATTTCAGTGACAGTCTAACAGGGTGAGGGTGGGGTGGGTTAGGTGAGAGACAGGGAGGGCTGAGTGGATGAGGGACAGGGAGATATGCATGGTAATAAGAGGGTCACAAGGCAGTAGAATTTCTATGGCTAGAAAACCCAGATCTTTGTTAAGTCCTATCTGGTGGGTTTCAAAATATTTGATCATTCTGACTTCAAAGGTCTTACGTTCCTGTATTGTTTTAAAGTTCCTTTTTAGTATTCTCACCATAAAATCATTGGTACAGAATGATTAAATATTTTGAAACCCATCAGACAGGAAATCTTTTTTCACTCAACAAATAGTTAAGCTCTGGAACTCTTTGCTGGAGGATGTAGTAACAGCGGTTAACGTATCTGGGTTTTAAAAAAGTTTGGACAAGTTCCTGGAGGAAAAGTCCATAGTCTGCTATTGAGGCAGACATGGGACACAACTGCTTGCACTGGGAATTGTAGGATGGAATGTTGATACTCAGATTCTGATTGGAATCTTGTTACTCTTTAGGATTCCAGAATCTTGCTATTCTTTGGGGTTCTACATGGAATGTTGCCACGGTTTGGGTTTCTGCCAGGTACTTGTGACCTGGGTTGGCCACTGTTGAAAATAGGATACTGGGCTAGATGGACCATTGGTCTGACCTAGTAAGACTACTCTTATGTTTGTTTGCAACCCTAGGTCCCATCTGGCCATCACCACCTCCCTGCCCCAGTGCAGATGTCCCCAAAAATGGGCCCCTAAACTATCCACCATTCCCCTGCCCACCTAATGGCAGACAGCAGGGATTGCACACCCCTACGAAGGCCCCAATCTGGCCCCCCCCTCAGCTATCACAGCCTGTCTTAGGGGGCATAACAAAAGATGTAAAGTTACAAAAGGACACCACCTGAACCCAGTCTCCAGCTCGTGTTTCTGAGTGTTTTGGCATCCACTATGACCTACAGGTGCTCCGGCACCAACACTGGCAGATCAGAAGAGAGGACCCAGCGCTGATCCGGTGCCTAAGGGAGTGCCTCAGAGGCCAACATGAGTACCAGCAACACAGCACCTCCATAACAGGCATCCCCTGCAGAAACGCCAGAGTATCCAGTAACCCTCAATACAGTGTGCCCCCATATTCACAGACACCCCTCACCAAAAGACATGACATGGCAAGGTTGGGGGGGGGGGGGGGAAGATTATTGCACAGCACCCTTCTGTGAGCAAGAATAAGGGGCCCAGCATGTCACATACAGCTACTAAGGTGCCACGGCGAGGACCAAGCCCCCCCATCCCTTGTACACAGATCCCACAGCCTTACACAGTATGCTACCCTTCACAAACAGCTGACAAGACAAATGTTCATGATGGAGAACAGGGCAGTGGCCTCATAAGGCACTGCCCTGTAGTTTCTTTCTTTACAACATTCGTAAAATCCGCCCCTTTCTTTCCGAGCACTCTACCAAAACCCTCATCTACACCCTTGTCACCTCTCGTTTAGACTACTGCAATCTGCTTCTTGCTGGCCCCCCACTTAGTCACTTCTCCCTTCTCCAATCGGTTCAAAACTCTGCTGCCCGTCTCGTCTTCCACCAGGGTCGCTTTGCTCATGCTACCCCTCTCCTCAAGACCCTTCACTGGCTCCCTATCCGTTTTCACATCCTGTTCAAACTTCTTCTACTAACCTATAAATGTACTCACTCTGCTGCTCCCCAGTATCTCTCCACACTCGTCCTTCCCTACACCCCTTCCCGTGCACTCCGCTCCATGGATAAATCCTTCTTATCTGTTCCCTTCTCCACTACTGCCAACTCCAGACTTCGCACCTTCTGTCTCGCTGCACCCTACGCCTGGAATAAACTTCCTGAGCCCCTACGTCTTGCCCCATCCTTGGCCACCTTTAAATCTAGACTGAAAGCCCACCTCTTTAACATTGTTTTTGACTCGTAACCACTTGTAAGCACTCGCCTCCACCTACCCTCCTCTCCTCCTTCCTGTACACATTAATTGATTTGATTACTTTATTTTTTTGTCTATTAGATTGTAAGCTCTTTGAGCAGGGACTGTCTTTCTTCTATGTTTGTGCAGCACTGCGTACGCCTTGTAGCGCTATAGAAATGTTAACTAGTAGTAGTAGTAGTAGTAGTAGTAATAAGTAGTAGTAGTAGTCTTTGAGATTCCGGAATCTTGCTGCTCTTTGGGATTCTGCACAGAATGTTGCTACAGTGGGACTCCGGAATCTTGCTACTTTTTGTCCTTTTCCCTTATTTATCCTGTCTGTCCTGATTAGATTGTAAGCTCTTTGAGCAGGGACTGTCTTTCTTCTATGTTTGTGCAGCGCTGCGTATGCCTTGTAGTGCTATAGAAATGCTAAATAGTAGTAGTAGTAGTAATAAGTAGTCTTTGAGATTCTGGAATCTTGCTGCTCTTTAGGATTCTGCACAGAATGTTGCTACAGTGGGATTCCGGAATCTTGCTACTTTTTGAGATTCTGCACAGAATCTTGCTACTCTTTGTCCTTTTCCCTTATTTGTCCTGTCTGTCCTGATTAGATTGTAAGCTCTTTGAGCAGGGACTGTCTTTCTTCTATGTTTGTGCAGCGCTGCGTATGCCTTGTAGCGCTATAGAAATGCTAAATAGTAGTAGTAGTAGCACTCGCAGCACAAGGTGCCACCTTCGCAGTAGCTTCCCCGTGTCTGTATCAATAGCAGACTATGGACTTTTCCTCCAGGAACATGTCCAAACCTTTTTAAAACCCAGATACATGTATGCCTCCCAGTGAAATATACAGCAGGGACCATGAAACTTGCACCCCTGCCATCCCCAAACACGTGCACATGAGAGGCTGGATGCCAGCCTTACATAGGTCAAACAATCATATCTGCAGCTTCCTATCTAGGGGAGGGGAAGGGGAAGGGGAAGGGGAGGGCTATGGAAGTTATGTCATTTTGACTTACAGCTCTATGTTGTCACATAACATTTGATCTGTTCTACTTAATTTCTGGGGAAACTCTTGCAAATGCACTGTACATAGATGGAGACACAGGATTTCTAAAGCCCATCTCGAAAATATCCTCTGCTTCCGAGCCCACCACAGAGGAAAAAAATGACGGGCTGGATTTTTCTTCTTTTCTTCTGGGGTGAGTTTTGACTGTCTTAAGTTGTTGAGTGTTTCTGAAATAACTATTCTATCTTCTCACTCTCCATAAATATAGACTTCTGGTCTGGAAAAACACACATCCACAGTACCGCAGGCCACTTTTTTTTTTACCACGGCTTAGTAAACGGACCCCTCTGTGCTTGTTACACTCTTCTATCCCCCTTTCTGCACTTCCTGCATTGTATCATAAAATCACCGAATAGAATGTTTTTCCTGTGCTGTTTAACGTAGAAGTTCTACATAAGTACATACGCATCGCCACGCTGGGACAGACCAAGGGTCCATCGAGCCCAGCACCCTGTCGCCGACAGCGGCCAAAGAGCAAACAATTTGTCCCGGCCATCCTAGAAATATTGTATTCCCTCGTCCATTCAATAACATTCTACGGCTTTTGCCTCCAGGATGCCGTCCGAGCCTTTTTTGAAGTCCGCTAAGATAGCCGTCTTTTGTGGTTTGTGTTCTTGCCTTTCTTTCTTTTAAGCAAAATTTAACGGTCATAGATTTTTTTTATAACATAAATCATATGCAAAAGAATAATTCCTGAGTATTAGGAATAGAAAGTGATAATTTAGTACTGATGGTGGTGCGGGGATGATAAAGTGGTAAGAAATTCTTTTGCAATAATGAAAAAGTTGAAACCATTAGGAATTTTTTTTTTGTAAATCAAAATGTGTTTAGACGGTCGATTCAGTCTTTGCTTTTGGCACACTTTTGATTATTGCAATGTACTATATACAGGCGGTTCAAAACTTCTCATGAGTAAGTCACAAGTGCAGAATGCAGCTGTTCATATTATTTTTAAAGTTACACAAGTTCATAAGTATTGCCACACTGGGTCATACCAAAAGTCCATCAAGCCCAGCATCCTGTTTCCAACAGTGGCCAACCCAGGCAAGATCCCAAAAAGTACAAAACATTTTATGCTGCTTATCCCAGAAATAAGCAGTGGATTCTCCCCAAGTCATTTTAATAATGGTCTGGACTTTTCCTTTAGGAAGCCGTCCAAACCTTTTTTAAACCCTGCTAAGATAACCGCCTTTACCACATTCCTTGAAAGGTGGCCTAGCATTTGAGTACCGGCACCTTTTTTGCTAGCAAAATGCACTGGGTAAACTGCACAGTGTGGCAGTTACAACCCTAAACCCATCTCCATCATATAGTGGCAGCAGACTAAATGGGCCATTCTAGTATTTATCTCCTGTCAGTTACTTGGAGGATTTACCTGATGTTCCTTTATGGCATTTCTCAGTGATATAAGTTAATTGGGTAATAACGTGTTGCTTAATGACTGGTATACTCTCATGGTTCTTTGATATTGCTAGGAGTCTACTGTACTATATAGCATTGAGATTTAAGGATAAATTGATTTTTTGGGGCTGATATTCAAAGTTATATGGGCCCCGATTGAATATCAGCTGGGAGCCAGTGGTGCTGGAGAAGGCTCTCACAGGCTCTCAAGAGCCGTTTGTTAAGTTTTTAAGAATTTTGGGAGCCGGTTCTCCATGGCTACTTTAACAAATGGATCCCAAAATGTGGGCTTGGACCCCTCCTGAATTCTCTTTTACTTTGCTGGCGAGAGAGAGCCCCCTGTTAACAATTTACCAGCACACCCCTGGCTGGGACCCACATAACTTTTTTTTTCCACTCCTATGATCCCCCCTCCCCCAACTGCCGCTAATCTTGCCGGCACCTGCAAAACCACTGACTCCTTCCCAATGTCGCAGTCAGAGGCAATAACCAGCAGCACTGCCTGTTTAATTGCCGCTGAGTATCAGCAGTTGGGCAGCCCCAGGTGATTTAAACAGGGCAGAACCTCTCCTGCGTATGTGCCCCAACACGTGCAAATTTGGAACTACCACCCAGCTACTGCGTGGCCCGGGCGGTAATTTCATTTTTTATACGCGCTGGAAAATAGATTTTATTTTCCGGCGCACTGCACTAATCAGGTGGGAATCAGCATTGTACGTGTGCTGACGATTGCCGCCCAGTTAACGTGTGAGACCTTACCGCTAAGTGAATGGGTGGCGGTAAGGTCTCAGACCCAAAATGGACGCATGCCAATTTTCATTTTGCCGCATTTGCATTTTCGGTCAAAAAAAAAAAAGGCCTTTTTTTGCAGGTGCACTGAAAATGGACCTGAGCACATCCAATACATGCGAGTACAGAAGCGCAGGCCATTTTTCAGCGCATCTTAGTAAAAGGACCCCTTAACCCTGCATTGCCCCAGGTACAAAACTTAGATTGTGAACCCTCTAGCAATAGAGAAAGTACCTGCATATAATGTGTACAGCGTTGCATACATCTAGTAGCGCTATAGAAATGATTAGTAGTATTTGAAGTAGTTTTACAGCAAAACCAGATTTAGAAAAAGAATTTAATGCAAAGTGGAAAGTCCTTATGCATCTGTAGTCATTCTGCAGCAGATTTGTCAATCAGTTTGTGACAGTATCACTACACCCAATATTTATGTTCCTCTAACTTCTTTCGCCAATTCTGGTTGCCGCATCTCAAAAAAGATATAGTGGAATTCGAAAAGGTACAGAGAAGGGCGACAAAAATGGTAAAGGGGATGGGACGACTTCCCTATGAGGAGAGACTAAAGCGGCTAGGGCTCTTCAGCTTGGAGAAAAGGCGGCTGAGGGGAGATATAATAGAGGTCTATAAAATAATGAGTGGAGTTGAACGGATAGATGTGAAGTGTCTGTTTACACTTCCTAAAAATACTAGGACTAGGGGGCATGCGATGAAGATACAATGTAGTAAATTTAAAACAAATTGGAGAAAAGGTTTCTTCACTCAACATGTAATTAAACTCTGGAATTCGTTGCCAGAGAATGTGGTAAAGGCGATTAGCTTAAAAAAGGGGTTTAAAAAAGGTTTGTACGGCTTCCTAAAGGAAAAGTCCATAGACCGTTATTAAAATGGATTTGGGGAAAATCCACTGCTTATTTCTGCTTCAATTCCCACTGCAGCTCCTTCTGACTCTGGGCAAGTCACTTAAACCCCCATTGCCTCTGGTACAAATAAGTACCTGAATATATGTAAACCGCTTTGAATGCAGTTGCAAAAACCTCAGAAAGGCGATATATCAAGTCCCATTAACAAGACTCCATGCAGAATCTTAAAAAGTAGCAACATTCCATGTAGAACCCCAAAGAACAACAAGATTCCAGAATCCCAGCCTATTTGACATTCTTCCATGTACAAGCCTGCCCTTGCAGATCAGCAACGCGGTCACGCAGGCTTCTGTTTCTGTGAGTCTGACGTCCAACATTTTTTGCAGGTGCAAAAATGTTTTTTTTTTTTTTGGGGGGGGGGGGGGGGTTGCTGGGTTCTTGAAGCCTGGATTTGCCGCTGTCAGAGACAGGATGCTGGGTTTCATGGACCCTTGGTCTTTCCCCAGTATGGCGGTGCTTATGTGCTTATGATCTGCACGCACCCAAAACCTGTACCTACACTACCGCAAGCCATTTTTCAGTGTGCCTTATAAAAGGACCCCCCCTATATCTTAAAACATTGATAAGGAAGGCTACTTTTTAACGATCAGGATGACAACTACTAATAATGTTAGAAAGTATTTCTGTCCGTTGCTTTCCTATACACAGTAGTTATGAATATCAAAACATCCAGAAATTATATCTCAGATTTATGACTGTTCATTATAAATTGAATTGTGTGATGACAACCATTAAGATGTTTCAAAAATTCTTCTAACTGTAGATCTGTGCATGTCCAAATCAAAACAACGTCATCTATAAATGTGACCCACAATCTAACATGCGGATAAAATCGTGAAATCTGACAAGCAGCTCTTCAAACCAGATCATTAATAGATTTGCTAAGGACAGCCATTGTAGCTCCAATTGCCACTCTGGATGTCTGCAGAAACATAAAAAACGTTTTTTTACTCATAGCAAGATCTATAATTTTAAAAGAAAAGCAGTTGGAACCCTCTTTGGCGCAGATCATTGTTCGAAATAATGCTCTATAATGTCCTCTTGCTGGGGTATAACCAATATAAAGAGATATAAAATTAAACTCAGTGTCTGCAAAGGGGCAAATAAGGACCGATTGATTCATCTCGTCTGTCTGGTTAGCTAAGGCTCTGTCCCAGTTGACAGTTGACCACCTACAAGATGTCGTTCCTTATCGTCTTCTGTGGTCTTCTGCTGTTTGAAAAGATAAGTGTACAGGTTTCCATACTTAAACTTACACGGACCCCCTGTAATTTTTCTTCTTCTCAGTCTCTAACCCACTGCCATCTGCAACGTGTCACAGTGCTGCTATCCACCACCCCACTAGTCCGCAACTCCTAACATTAATCATCATCGCATTAAAGAAGTATTTGTTTCTTCTGAGCCTTAGTCATAGGCGGTCGGTGGCCCAACTGGTTGGGGAGGCTAAAGGGGCGGGGGTTAGGGGTAGGGCCAGGGGTGGAGCTTAAATCCATAATTGTCTGATAACACATAGAAAAATTAAATAAAAGTCACAATTAATACCTTTTATTAAATTTAGATATTAGATATGTATCATATGTCAAAGAATAAAGTGGTTGCTCAAAGCATATTCAAACCACAATCATAACTACAAAACACTATGCACAACTTTGTGCAAAAACACACTCAGAACCTTACTGTACCATAAATATTACACTGGGCAGAACCTAATACACCAATATACCACCCATACGGAAAATGCAGACCATCAACAATATGAAACAAGGGATCATATCATCACAATTCTCATGTAGAGCCACAAAACACCCTAATTCGTGTTTAATGTGGGATAAAATGCCATAAATAAGTAAATAAATATAAACTTTTAATGTTGAGCACCTGATTCTCAAAGTGGACATATTCCAAACACTATAATGAAAATAAAATGATCTTTTCTACCTTTGTTGTCTGGTGACTTTTTCTGATCATGCTGGCCCAGTATCCGATTCTGCTGTTATCTGTCCTCAGGTGTCAGTGCAAGTCTCATGTGCAGGTCAGGAAGTCATCCTCGTTAAATATCTCCCTGGCAAACCAGGACACCTCCAGTCAGCCAACCCCCCCCCCCCCCCCCCCCCCCCCGCAGTAAGGTAAACAAATTAAACCATAAACCAATTTCTACAACTGGTTACACAAGGCTTTCACTGCAGCTCCTGCTGTGAGGATGGAGGTAAATCAACAATTTAACACCCCCCCCCCCCCAGAGCAGCAGGACTCCACAGCTGATCCATCCTGCTGCAGCAGGGGAGGCTTAGCCTCCCCAAGCCTCTTATACCGGGCGCCTGTGGCCTTAGTCCTACTGTGTAGCATACTGAATACTCTAATGTTACCATTTCTCTTCTTTACTCCAGCAAGTATATTTTCAGTATCTTAAGCTTTTATTTGCAGGGATTTAAATCTCCCTACAGTTGCAGGCCTTGCATTATTTTAGCAACCCTTTCTGAACTTCCTTCATTTTTTGGATGTCCTTATAAAGTGAACATAGGGTGAATCTGCTGGCAACGCCTCTCTTCATACCACAATCCAGTGTCCTCTTTCTCACTCGGTGTCGGCACCCAGTTCACTTTCTGTTCTAGTCTCATACTGGTTAGTTTGGTTATCTTCTATGTAAAACCACGTCAAAAGCCTTAAGGAAGTCCTGATACTTTGCTTTCAAAATCTGCAGCCTGGTTCATAAAATTATCTACGGCGAAGCCCCGGGATACATGACAGATCTCATAGACTTACCAACCAGAAACACAACAGGATCAACACGAACATACCTAAATCTCCACTACCCAAACTGCAAAGGACTCAAATACAAATCAACTCATGCATCCAACTTTTCCTACATAAGCACACAAACTATGGAACGCCTTACCAAAAGCCGTGAAAACAAGCGCTTTCAGAGACAAGAGGCTGTTTGACTTCATGTCAACTTTTATTGGTTTTGGCATCTCTGGATGAGCTGTTTTTTTCAAGATAGAATCAAGGTGATTTCCTGTATATTCAGTTACAGTCGCTTTCCTTGTTATCATCATTATATTTCAATAGTGAAGGATTATTGTGTAGCCCCTGAAGCAGCCCAGTTGGGCGAAACACGGCCTGTGTCGGGCTATTGTATACATATTTTGATTGGTTTCATCAATAAAATATATTTTGGTCTTACAATGATCTGCTTTGTATATATTTTCCATCTTGGAGCTTGCTGAAGAATTTACAACATCTAATGCCTCCATAAAGCCATGAGCCCAGCTTTGTCCTTTTATCTCCACTGAGCAGACAGACCCACCAAATCCGGTGTTGTGAAGGTTGGCATTCTGTTTCTTGGGTTTGAATTTATTTTGCTCAGATGTTCTCTGCAGTGGGTTGGGGGGTCTGAAAACCACACTGCTCTGTTTGAGGTGAGTGAGGAGCTAAATTTACACTGGTACTAATGATAGACTGGATAATTAATTAGCCCAGTTTATATAATTTCATAGTACGGGGCAATTTGGGATCAATAGTCCAAAGACTTATCCAGCTGAAATCAAGTTTCAGCCTGGTAAATCTGCATATGGCCTTTCTAACAGCTACATATGTGTGATTAAAATTGTAAGCCACTTAAATTTTACTAGGTAAGAAAGGGATAAGGTCAGAGATATTTCTGGAATCTGTTCAAAGGGTTCCTAACCACACGATCATACCAAGTGACATCTAATTCGATACATCAGCTACATGGATACCTGAATGTAGAGTTCCACGGGGATACCTCCTCTCACCGACTCTATTCAACTTAATGATGATACCCTTGGCGAAACTACTATCAAATCAGAACCTTAACCCATACATATACGCAGACGACGTAACGATCTACATCCCATTTAAACAAGATCTAAAGGAAATTTCCAATGACATCAACCAAAGCCTACATATCATGCACACATGGGCAGACGCATTCAAGCTGAAACTCAATGCAGAGAAAACCCAATGCCTAGTATTCACCTCACAACACAATACGAACAAATTCACCACCATTGACACACCAAAACTGAATCTTCCAATTTTGGACACCCTAAAAATTCTTGGACTTACCATCGATCGACACCTAACACTTGAGAGTCACGCGAAAAACACAATCAAGAAGAGTTCCATTCGATGTGGAAATTAAGAAGAGTAAGACCTTTCTTCCCAAGAACCATCTTCCGCAGCCTGGTACAATCAATGGTACTCAGCCACCTAGATTATTGCAACACACTCTATGCTGGCTGCAAAGAGCAAATAATCAAGAAACTTCAGACAGCTCAGAACACTGCAGCTAGACTCATATTCGGTAAATCAAAATACGAAAGCCCTAAACCCCTATGAAAAAAGATGCACTGGCTCCCACTCAAAGAACGTATTACGTTCAAAATATGCACCCTAGTTCATAAAATTATTCACGGAGACGCACCAACCTACATGTCAGACCTGATAGACCTACCACCCAAGAATGCTAAAAAATCATCCCGCACATTCCTTAATCTTCACTTCCCAAACTGTACAGGTCGCAAATACAAACTAACGCATGCGTCAACCTTTTCCTACCTGAGTACACAATTCTGGAATGCGCTACCGCACAATTTAAAAACGATCTACGAACTAGCTAACTTCCAGATTCTACTGAAGACTCATCTCTTTAACAAGGCATACAACAATGATCAACAAATATGACCTCCTGGACACATATCCAGAACTGCCTCCAGAATATCTACTTGCCAGAATATTAACATGTTTTTCATTATCATGCTACCCAAGATCCTTCTGTTAACACTAAATGTATACTCTCTCATGTATTTCCACTACTCATGATGTATTGTAAGCCACATTGAGCCTGCAAAGAGGTGGGAAAATGTGGGTTACAAATGCAACAAATAAATAAATAACTTGAAATGAAGCTTGTTAGCATGATATTGAGTGCTAAATAGCTAAATTTAGTTGGCTAACCCTGGCAACACAAAAAGCAGGCCTAACTTGCCTGCTAAAATTTTCACCTGACAGATTTATGTTTATTCCACACTTGATATATTGCCTTTCTGTAGCTACAGTCAAAGTGGTTTACATACATACACTTATTTTTTGCAGGTACTTTTCAGTACCTATAGGGCTCGCAATCTAAGATTATTAGTACCTGGGGCAATGGAGGGTTAACTGACTTGCCCAGGGTCACAAGGAACTGCAGTGAGAATTGAACCTAGTTCCTCCCTTACCTGACGCTAAGGAGATTCCCCATAGGCCTGCTCCGGGGCTTTCCCTCCTCTGACTCCCGCCTTCTGCTCTAACTTCCTGATTAGCGAAACAGGAAGTTGCATCAGAAGGTGGGAGTCAGTCATTGTGGCATCCTGAAACCTGATTGGCTGAGATGCCTTCAGGACCAGGTTTGGGAACCACTGGGCTAAGTAGTTAAATATGGAGTCTCTCCAACACCAGCAAGAAGGCTGGCTCCAAAGCTGGGGGCTTCAGTAAGGAGTAGCTTAGTGGTTAGCACACTGGCCTGGGAACTAAGTTCAGTTCCCACTGTAGCCCTTTGTGACTCTGGGCAAGTCACTTAACCCTTCATTGTCCCAGGTACAAAATAAGTACCTGTATATAATATGTAAACTGCTTTGATTGTAACCACAGAAGGGCAGTTAATCAAGTCCCATCCCCTCTATGGACATACTTTTGATTTGATGCTGTTCTCCAACTACTGAAGCTGAATCTGCACCAGGGGCTTATCCAGACTTCGGCGAGAGGGGGGTCCAGAGCACATTTTAGCCCCCCCCCCCGGCGCCACTGACCCCTCCCTGCCGCCGCCGCCAACTTTGACAACCCCTGCCGATGACCCTCTCGACCCCTCTCCTGCCGCCAACCCTCCCCTGCCGTCGCCTACCTTTGCAGGTGGGGGACCCCAATCCCCTCCAGCCGAGGAGGTCCTCTTCTTCCCGCGAAGGCTTCGTTCTGTTTCTGATGTCCTGCACATTGTACGTACAGGACGTCAGACTCACAGAAACAGAACAAAGCCTTCGCAGGACGTCAGAAACAGAACGAAGCCTTCGCGGGAAGAAGAGGACCTCCTCGGCTGGAGGGGATTGGGGTCCCTCGCCAGCAAAGGTAGCCCACGGCAGGTTGGCGGTGGGAGGGGGGTCGAGAGGGTCGTTGGTAAGGGGGTTCAGGGCCAAATATATGGGGGCCCAGCCCCCCCCCCCCCCGGCTCCACGTAGCTACACCACTGATCTGCACAGCCATGATCCAGGCACAGACCATAGAAGTCTGCCCAGCACTGGTTTTGTTTCCCAATTACTGGTGTTGCCATTTAATCACTATACAGGATTGCTTTGTGTTTATTTTATTCATTTAGACTTACGATACTGCCTTCGCTAGAGTATAGTTCAAAGCGCTGTACAAATTTACAAATGAAACAAACAACACGCAGGAAAAGAACTACAATTTAAAATAGGACAGGAAAGAAGAAAAGAAAGCAAGCTGAATAGCAAAACCAAACTTCAAAAAAGACATTATACACAGTGAAACCCCGAAAAACACTTCATTCAAGTTATGGAAAAGGCTGGTTGGAAAAGCCTGGACGTAAGCAGGGATTTCAATATCTTTTGGGATGATTCTGCACGGATAGTGGAGGGGAGGGGCACAGAGTTCCAAAAGGGTTTGTGCAACAACATAGAATGCACGATGTCGTGTAGATTCTAGAATTACTTGTTTCGGGTTAGGGAGGACGAGACGATGATCATTAAGCGAACGAAGGGAGCGGGAAAGACAGTAGGTAGAGGGGGAGGCCGATACGAAGGGCTTGAAAGGTAAGTATAAGAACCTTGAGAATAATCCGTTGATCTATGGGTAACCAATGGTGCGATTTCAGAAGTGGGGAAACATGGGCTGACCGACGTGCGCTGCAGAGAAGCCTCATAGCAGTGTTTTGCAAAGCTTGCATTTTCTTTACTAATGAACGGCTGCAGCCCGAGTAGATAACGTTACAATAGTCAAGTTTGTTGTTAAATAGTAACGGGATCAAGGTATGCAGTGTGTCGTTTATTCTGCGCATTTTTGAATTCCATTACCGTTTTCATCTCTACTACCTTCCGTGGGAGGCAGTGACGATCCTAGGTCGGCTGCCACCCGGGGCGGAGTGCCGATGTGCACCCCCCCCCCTCGGGTGCAGCACGACACCCCCTCCCCAGCGCATCAACCCCCCACCCCAGGGTGCATTCTTAGCTGCTGGGAGCAGCCGTGTGGCTCTCGGCTCCCTGCTCCCTCTGCCCCGGAACAGGAAGTAACCTGCTCTCTGCACCCCCTCCAGCGGCGTGCACCCAGGGCGGACCACCCCCACCGCCCCGCCCTTGGTACGCTGCTTGTGGGAGGGCATTCCAGATATCTACCACCCTCTCCATCGAAAAGTACTTCCTGAAATTATTCCTGAGTCTCTGCAACCTCAATTCATGTCCTCTAGTTCTACCACCTTCCCATCTCTGGAAAAGATTTGTTTGTAAATTAACACCTTTCCGATATTTGAACGTCTGTATCATACCACCCCCCTGTCTCTCCTTTCCGCCAAGCTACACATGTTCAAGTTGTTGAAGTCTCGCCTCATTTATTTATTGGGGTTTATTTACCGCCTTTTTGAAAGAATTCACTCAAGGTGGTGTACAGTAAGAATAAATCAAACATGAGCAATAGGCAATTACAGCAGTAAAAATATTCAAATAACAAAGCATGGCGTAGTATACTACTTACAATGTCAACACAATACGTAATAGAACATTTTAATAGCACAGGGTGTAAGTAAATATGGAACATACAGATAAGTAAGAGAGTAAGAGGAGAAAATAGGTGACTAATTCAAAGAAAGTTGACAACACGCAATCTTCATCCATTCCGACCCTCCACTTATACCTCATACGATCACTATACAACTTTGTATTTGTTATCCACCGACTGGGCAAACGCCTTTGACAGTACTATGTAAGCCACAATAGGTAGGAAAATGTGGGGTCCGGGGAGGTAGAAGGACTCCAAGACTCGTGTAGGAAATGGCGAGCAGTGAGGAAAGAGGCTAACAGGCGACAACACAAGCTAAGTACAAGTTGAACGGAATTCAAACATGCGTGGGATATGCATAAAGGAATCCTGTGCAGTAGGAATGGATCCTCAGAAGCTTAGCCAAAATTGGGTGGCAGAGCAGGTGGGGGAGGAGAGGTTGGTGGTTGGGAGGCGAGGATAGTGGAGGGCAGACTTGTGCGGTCTGTGCCAGAGCCGGGGGGGGGAGGGGCGGGACTCAGTGGCGTACCAAGGGGGGGGGCGGTGGGGGCGGTCCGCCCCGGGTGCCAGTGGGTGGGGGGTGCTCCGCTCCCGCCGCCTCCCGTGGCCGTTCCTGCAGCGCCGCACATTAAAAAAACCGGCGAAGCAGCGTCGCAGGCAGCGCCTCGTGCCCTGCTTGTAAAAAAAAAAATCAAATCTCCTTCCTTCTTCTCCTCCTCATCTTGACGTCTTGACGTCGACTCGGGCCTTCCAATCAATTTGATTGGAAGGCCCGAGTCGACGTCAAGACGAGGAGAAGGAAGGAGATTTGATTTTTTTTTTTTTACAAGCAGGGCACGAGGCGCTGCCTGCGACGCTGCTTCGCCAGTTTTAACGGGATTGAGGTGGGGAAGGAGAGGGGCGAAAGGGACTCGGGTGGGGGTGTTCAGAGGGGAGAAGGGGACTGGGGTGGGGTGTTCAGAAGGGAAAAGGGGAGGGGAGAAGGGGACTGGGGTGGGGATCTCAGAGGGAGAAGGGGAGGGGAGAAGGGGACTGGGGTGGGGGTGTTCAGAGGGTAAAAGGGGAGGGGAGAAGGGGACTGGGGTGGGGGTGTTCAGAGGGTAAAAGGGGAGGGGAGAAGGGGACTGGGGTGGGGATCTCAGAGGGGAGAAGGGGAGGGGAGAAGGGGACTGGGGTGGGGGTGTTCAGAGGGGAAAAGGGGAGGGGAGAAGGGGAGGGGAGAAGGGGACTGGGGTGGGGGTCTCAGATGGGGGAAGGGGAGGGGAGAAGGGGACTGGGATGGGGATCTCAGACAGGGGAGGGGGAGGGGAGAAGGGGACTGGGGTGGGGATCTCAGAGGGGAGAAGGGGACTGGGGTGGGAGTGTTCAGAGGGGAAAAGGGGAGGGGAGAAGGGGACTGGGGTGGGGATCTCAGACAGGGGAAGGGAGAAGGGGACTGGGGTGGGGATCTCAGAGGGGAGAAGGGGACTGGGGTGGTGATCTCAGAGGGGAGAAGGGGACTGGGGTGGGGGTGTTCAGAGGAGAGAAGGGGACTGGGGTGGGGGCCTCAGACAGGGGAGGGGAGAAGGGGACTGTGGTGGGGGTCTCAGACAGGAGAAGGGGAGGGGAGAAGGGGGCTGGAACTGGGGGCTGAAAAAAGGGGCAGAGAGAGAGAGGGGACAGATCCTAGGTGGAAGGGGGAGCGAGAGGGAGGGCAGACCCTGGATGGATGGGAGAGGGAGGGCAAATGGTGGATTGAAGGGGCAGAGAGAAAGGGCAGGCAGTGGATGGAAGGGACGGCAGAGAGGGCAGACACTGGATGGCGCAGAGAGAGAGAGAGAGAGAGAGTGAAGACAGATGCTGGATGGAAGGAAGATGGTGAAAAGAAGATGAGGAAAGCAGAAACCAGAGACAACAAACTGTAAATAAAATATATTTTTTTATTTTTTTTCCTTTAGGATAAATTATTGTAGATGTGTTAAATGTTTATAATAGAACATGTAAATAAGGTAATCTTTTTGTTGGACTAATTTTAATACATTTTGACTAACTTTCGGAGAACAAAACCCCCTTCCTCAGGTCAGGATAGGATACTGTAACAGCACTATACTGTACTGACCCGAGGACGGAGGTTTTGGCCTCTGAAAGCTAAATGTATTAGTCCAATAAAATGGTATTACTTTACTTTCTATATTTGTTTTATTTCTATTTGTTAATTTGTAAAGTGGTGATTGGTACTTGTTAGTTTTTTTCAAATTTACATCTGCTGTCTTTATATTTTGCACAGTACTAGGGGACAGTTTCTGTTTCTGTGGTGTTGCATTGTATGCAGAGTCTGGCATTGGGGGTTCAGTTTAATTTTTGTCTAAATGGAAAGTTTATGATTACTTATTCTATAGTGGATTAGGGTATCTGTGTTTGTGAAAAAGACATGGCTTTCAGTTGGCATTGACTGTGCAGGATCTACGATCTGTACTATTCTGTCTGGTTTCGTTTTACAATAGGTGAATTGATGTTCTAGTGCTCACTGTAGTGTTTAAGATGCTTTCCTTGTGTGACTCGTAGAAATGACTGCTTATGAATTGCTCTATAGGTCCTGAGTGTTTTGTATTCTCGGCATGCCTAGTACTGGATTTTGGGGGGGGGGGGGGTGTTAAAAAATGACCGGCCCCGGGTGTCAACTACCCTAGGTATGCCACTGGCGGGACTGGTGGTTGGGGGGGCGGGAAATACTGCTGGGCAGACTTGTACGGTCTGTGCCCTGGGGAGGGGGGGCAGGTGCAGATCTAGGTAAGGTATACACATGTGAGTTTGTCTTGTTGGGCAGACTGGATGGACCATGCAGGTCTTTTTCTGCCGTCATCTACTATGTTACTATGTAAATGCAATAAATAAAGTTGTACCTGTGGTCAGAGAGATGATTAAATTTTATCTCAGCTAGTGTAGGAGTGGTACGACTTGCAACACAAACCCTGTACCATTTTCATCACTTTTCTCTGAATTGCTTCAGAAAGTGGTTGCCACAGAATATCTGTATATTGCCCTGAGTAAAACTCAGCCACTATCTGGATAGCATATTCGAATATGCCCCTGGTCTGTCCTGGAACTCTCTGGATCGTACCATGCTGGTCTGTAAAGTTATTCAGTGGCACTGTCCAGAGAGTCACTGAATGTATCTTGCTCAGTGGCATTTGGATAATGCTTTTAAATTATCTGTCTAGACCTACATCGCTCCCTACATTCCTCCCCGGGAACTCCGTCCACTGGGTAAATCCTCTCTTATCCGCACCCTTCTCCTCCACCGCTAACTCCAGACTCCGTTCCTTTTATTTTGCTGCACCATATACCTGGAATAGACTTCCTGAGCCGGTACGTCAAGCTCCATCTCTGGTCATCTTCAAATCTAAGCTAAAAGCCCACCTTTTTGATGCTGCTTTTAACTCCTAACCCTTATTCACTTGTTCAGAACCCTTATTTTATCATCCTCACTTTAATATTCCCTTATCTCTTGTTTGTCCTGTTTGTCTGTCCTAATTAGATTGTAAGCTCTGTCAAGCACGGACTGTCTCTCCATGTTCAAGTGTACAGCGCTGCTTACGTCTAGTAGTGCTTTAGAAATTATAAGTAGTAGTAAAAGTAGTAGTCTTTGGGATTCTGGAATCTTGCTACTCTTTTGAGATTCTGGAATCTTGCTACTCTTTGTCCTTATCCCTTATTTGTCCTGTTTGTCTGTCCTAATTAGATGGTAAGCTCCGTCGAGCTGAGATTGTCTGTTTATGTCCAGTGTACAGTGCTGTGTATGTCTAGTAGTGCTATAGAAATGATAAGTAGTAGTAGTAGTCTTTGGGATTCCGGAATCTTGCTGCTCTTTGGG